>NC_133662.1:143353988-143475307 GCF_037893015.1 Macrotis lagotis | reverse complement strand
GGATTTTTAGAATGTATGGAGGGGAATAAGCTATAAGAAGACTAGAAAGCCAGAAGGGGGTCAGGTTATGAAAGTCTTTGACAGATTTGAACCCTGGGAGTATTAGGCTAAAAGACAGGACTGGGTTGGGAATAAATCATTGCATAGGCAAAATCTCAGAATAAATGAGGGAAAAACTCTGAATAGGCAATACCTAGGCTGCATAGACATTATTTTCTCATGCAATAAGCCAGGCACCTAATCCTGGTCTCAGCACAAAAAGTTTGGGACTAGGGGCTATAGTTACTGTACTCAAGGGCAGAGTTTAGCTATCAAAATGAGCAAAAAAAAAAAACAAAACAAAACAAAAAACAAAGAGAACTAACCTAGAAAGCTATTTTGATATGGATGATAAAAATGCCATCTCAGAAGAAGGAAGCAATGACAAATTGCAAACATGGAAAGTCTCAAAGGAGTTTATGAATTGGCCTCAAATTCAAAACCTCTTGAAAGAGCTCAAAATGGATTTTAAAAAGCAAAGAGAGGAGGAAGAAAAATGGAAAAAGGGAATGAGAACCATGTAGTGTTAGGGAATGTTGTGTGTGGGAATCTTCATCACCTGGTGCCCTTGACTACCAGAATGCTTTTTTACTACATGCCATGGGAATGGGAAGGATATTTAAGTACTTGTATTTTGGTGAATAAATGGAGACATTGGTGTACAAAGGGAGAACTTGTCTTCCTTGTCTTCTGCCTCATCAACGCTTGCCTGGGGAAGGATAAACTGGTCCAGAAAGTGACTCAACATATGGTGCCTGAACAGGGACACAAAGGCGCAGTTATTTGAGTGGAGTCTGGGATAAGGACCAGCAGATACAAGCAAGGAAAACTTCCAAGAGACATCTGAAAGATTTCAGAGAAGGTAACAAGTTTATCTTGGGGCTGATGTTAAGGAAGTTGGTACAAGTTGGTGAGGAGGAAAGTGAAGGTAAAGAGAAAGTGTATTCACATCCATGGCCTGAGGCAGAAGAATTAAAGGAATATTATCAAGAAAAGCCTAGGATCAGCCCTACAGCACCTAGGGAAGAGACTTTAGCAGTACAAAAGACCATCAAAAAAAAAAAGCAAAATATCAGGGAGACAGTTTGATGGATTTAGGAGTTGAGTTTCAGTCATATCCTGTTATAGAGGAGCCAGATCCTTTTAATCCAGGAAACCTTAGGCAAATACATAAGCCACTAGATATAAAAGGAGTCAGAGATTTAAAGAAGGCTGTGGGGAAATACAGGATAAGATCACCTTTTGTCTGGCTCCAATTGCATACTTTTGCATTCTCCATATTAACACCTAGTTAGAGCATGTTTGTCACCCGGATAAATGATAGAGTTTATAGAACAATGTAGACAGATGGCTTTGAGGCATGCACAAGGTCCCAGTGCCACCACATATTATGAACAATTAAGTGGCACAGGTCAATTTTTCAATAATGAAGACCAACTATATTATGTGTTAGAGATATATGAAAATAATGGCTACTTGTGGGGGCAGCTAGGTGGCTCAGTGGATAGAGCACTGGCCCTGGAGTCAGGAGTACCTGGGTTCAAATCCGACCTCAGACACTTAATAATTACCTAGCCATGTGGCCTTGGGCAAGCCACTTAACCCCATTGCCTTGAAAAATCTACAAAAATAAAAAAGAATTGCTACTTGTGTAAAGAATGCTTGGGGATGTATTTCCAATACAAAATGATAAGAAAGAACGATTTGCACTTACCTGACAAAGAAATGATGAGGTTTTTGTAGATTTCTTTGCCTGGTAACAGGAGGCAGTAGGAAGAACTTTAGGAGACGTAAAGATGTATTAATAAAACAATTAACAGAGGCTAATGCAAATGCTGATTGTCAGAAAGCAATGATTGGCTTAAGAAGGAATGCCACCATTGAGGAAATGATTCAAAGATGTGACAGAGTAGGGTCTAAAATGTATCACACATAATTAATGACAGAGGCATTTGCTAATATGCACATTGGAAGTACAGAAAAACTGATTTGCTTTGTTTGTGGAAAACCTGGACATTTAAAGGAAGATTGGTAGAGTGCCAAAGGAGCTAAACCTAGAAAGTTCAGGGCACATCATCTTAAAACTCCATACCCAAAGTGTGAAAAGGTAGGACACTGGGCATCAGAATGTAGAAAAGGAAATTTAAACAGAGAAAGGGGCCGTCTCTCATGGGTCCATAAAAAACAATCATGGAGTATGACAGTTCAGGACCAGCAGGAGATGGAATGGAAAAACCAGTATGCGGCTTTGGCAGCAAGCTGACCCATATCAAGTTATTGACAGTCAAAAGTGCTGGGAAATTTAGGATGCCTCCATATGCTTTTACTGAAGTACCTATTCACCCTTTACGATTAATAGATAAGGAGTTTTGCAATCATTTTGGCTCCACCAAAACCGGAGTATACTCACATAATACCTTTAGTAAATAAAGCACATGAGTGGGGAAATTTTCTGTATTGCAATAATGAATGCTAATTCATGTTAGCTATGAAAATGTGAGCCAATGCATATGCATAGCTCAGTTATGTTTTTTTTCCAAGATCTGGTATAAATAGGAAGGAAATAGTTGAAAGGGGGGCCAAAACAGAGAAAGCACAATTAAATTATGTTTACAGCAATGATTTCTTCAGACAAACCTCTTTGTGTTATTCAAGTAGAAGGAATCGTTTTCCTAGGCTTGATTGACACCTGGGCAGATCAGAATGTGTTCCCCATACAGAACTGGCCAGAAGCTTAGCTTAAACAGGCTGCCTATATAAGTAGGCATTGGAGGTAGACCGGAAACAGAAATTTCTTGTCAACCCTTGAAATGGAGAAAAGAAGATAAAGCAGGGACTGTCACTCCTTTCATAGTTGAAGGACTCCCTACAATATTATGGGGAAGAGATATATTATGTCAATTAGGGGTTAGAATGAGCACAGGTTCTCTGATGGGGCTGCTGTTGAGTTGGGAAGTGGAGTCTCCCAGGCTGCAGGGGGACTGAGCTTCCTCAAGCAGCAGTCTACCACTGAACACCAGCACCATAGCCAGAGAAAGTGATAAATATTCAGCATTGAGGAACCAGCAGGAAGTGAAGTCTCTGAGGAAGCAATGCAGGGGACTGAGCTTCTTCCTCAGTAGCAATCCACTGCTGAGCACCAGCGCCATGCAACGGGGTGCAGAGAACCTACTTGCCATTCTTTTTGGCCACTGCTGCCTGCCTGTTTGCATCGTGCACATTAAGTGTGATGTTGGCACATTCCCTGATGCCAGAAAGTTGATCTGGCACAGAGGGCTGTGAATTGAGCACTAATTACACTTCCTCTGGTGAGAGCAAAAATGTCTCATGCTATTGGACAGTTTATAATGGTGCTGACTGTTATTCAGAGAATTGTACTGTCAGCATCTCAAGTAATTTCAAATATTCCCTCTCATTCTTTACTATTCCCACCCTGTGCGGAGGGAGGGAAAGGGAGAAGGGAAAGATTCTTTTGGAACTTTGAAACTCAAGCTTATGTCTCAGATGGAATGCAGGCTTTGCTACAAATACAAGACCCCTCCAAAAACTTATTCTAGAAATAAAGGAACCCTCAATGCCTTCTTTCTGGTTTGGGGGGTTGGGCAATAGGTTATTGATTGGGAAGTTTTGTGGTTCAATTACTTAAGAGAAAAGGGGAAGAAGAAGAAGAATTTGTCTGGCATTGGGAAATTTCTATTTTTGCTTCCAAATGAAGCCTGTGCTTATGTCTAATATTTTGGTGTGTTATGTGTCTATATGTGTATTTAAATATCTATAGGACATTTTATATCTCTCTATTGGCCTGGAGAGGTGGGAAAATGATTCTATATTCTGAGATCTGGTACTGGCCAGGGTATCAGCCTCAACTTGGTAAATGTGATACAAGAGAGTTGTTTCTGTGTTTGTGTTAGTGTCTAAACTGTGTGTGTGTGTGTGTGTGTGTGTGTGTGTGTGTGTGTGTGTGTATAATTCAGATCTGAAATAGTTAAATGTTACCTGAATTAAAAGTTACTCCTTAGGTTGGGTTTTGAATTTGATTGCTTTGAAATACTTTATTTTGTTGTTGGCAAAAGAAAAAAACTTTGTAATTTTTGTTTGTAAGTTGGGGACAAAATGTATTTCAAAGAATTTGGGAATATTGGTTTTTACAATTGTTTAATTGACATTTGTTTATACTATTTTTGAACTTTTGTTTACAACTCATGGGGCATTAATTATATAATAATTTTTTTTTTTAAATGAAGGGGGATATGTTAGGGACCATTCTGTGTGGGAATCTTCATCACTGGTGCCCTTGAGTACCAGAACATAATTTTAGTAAGTGACATGGGAATGGGAGTGGATTAGGGACTGGGAAGGATATTTAAGCACTTTTATTCTGGTGAATAAACGGAGACCTTGGTATGCAAAAGGAGAACTTGTCTTCCTTGTCTCCCGCCTCATTAACACTGGCCTGGGGAAGGATAAGTGAGTCTAGAAAGGGACTCAACAATGTAGGAGAATTATGAAAAATTTAAAAATTTAAAAATAAAAATGAGCAACTGAAAAAAGTACCAATTAAAAAGAAAACTTAAAAGCTAATTGTAGAACAAAACCCTAAAAATTCAAATTGGACAAATGGAAACTAATGATTCTATGAGACTCTAAGATTCCATCATACAAAATCACAAAAATATAAAGTACCTTTCAGGAAAAACAAACAACCTGGAAAATAGAGTAGAGTTAATTTACATATTATTGGTCTCTATTAAAAAAATTGAAAATCTCTATTCAAAAAAAAAGAACCTGGAAAATATCTTTCAGAAAGTATCAATTAAAACTATCATAATTTCCTAGAATAAGAAGACAAATTAGTCCTGGAAAGAATTCATTGATGATCTCCAGAAAGAGATCCCAGAATAAAAACCTCCAAGGGATATTACAGCTAGATTTCAGAATTCTCAGCTAAAGGAGAAAATACTGTAAGCTGCCAAAAAGGAACAATTTAAATATCAAGGAACCATAATCAAAATTGTAGAAGACTTTTCAGGTTCAACATTAAAGGATCAGAGGGTATAGAATATGATATTCTGAAGGACAAAGGACCTTGAATTACAACCAAGAATTAACTACCCTTTTAAATATTAGCATATTATTTCAGGGGAAAGATGAATTTTCAATAATTAGAGTACATCCAAAATTTTCTGAGAAAAAAATGAACAGAAAATTTGATCTTCAAATACATTAAGTCAATCAGAGGATTTATAGTTGAACCCATTGACAATTAGGCTTTATTGAATAGGGAGTTGACCAGGTTAGAGTCATGCTTTAGGGAGATTGTATTGATCATGGGGCAGGGAGAACAAACAGCAAGCTATTGCAGTGGTCCACACAGGAAGGGCTAGGTGCCTTATCAGGATGGTGGGTGGAAATGTCAGGGGACAGAAAAAAGGTATATATTGGGGAGATATTGCAAAAGTAGAATCAACATAATTGGTTATGGGAGATGACAGAGAGTGGGATGTCTAGGACAACACCTAGGTTTGGAACCCAACTGATGTTGTAAATGGTTGTATCCTCAAAAGCAGTAGAGAAAGAGAATTTTTGAAGAAAGAAAATAGGATAGGGGCGGCTAGGTGGCACAGTGGATAAAGCACTGGCCCTGGAGTCAGGAGTACCTGGGTTCAAATCTGGTCTCAGAAACTTAATAATTACCTAAGCTGTGTGGCCTTGGGCAAGCCACTTAACCCCATTGCCTTGCAAAAACCTAAAAAAAAAGAAAGAAAGAAAATAGGATCAGTTTAATTTAATATTGTCTATGGGACATTCAGTTTGAGATGTTCATTAGGTTGATGGAGATAAGAGATTGGAAGTCAGGAGAGAGTTAGACCTGCATAAATAATTATGAGATTCATCTGCATAGAGACTTTAATTGAATCTAAAGTAACTAATAAGATAATCAAGTGAACTAGTATAGGTAAACAATAAAGAGGGACCAGGCTCTTGGTTGGTGAACAAGGCCTGAATGAAGCTCTAGCAAGGAGAAAAGTATTTTCTCTTAGTTTTTAGTATGATAAAAGACCCAGCTGTATAAAATTCTTCATCCATAAAGCTATGAAAATGCATGGTAACTTCTGAGGGAAGATACATAATTGCCTTACCCCTGGAGTTACTTTAGATGCCATTGTTTTATCTTCAATTTACTTTCTTATAGTTGCATATACTATATCATTGTAAGGTAAAAATCTCCAACCTCAAGAAGGGAATGCCACACCCTTCCTTTTCTCTTTTGCATTGGATTATATGAAGGGGGGAAGACAACTGAGTATTCAATTTTTTCCCCATGTTTGGAATAAAATCTTAAAATACTTCAATATTTTAATGAATCTGTGTATTCAACCAACTCAGAAACATATATCACTAACTAAAGGGGGGAAAATGATCCTTTCCAACCTGTAACTATGTTAGACTAAAATAAAAGAGAAGCCAATTGATGCACATTTATCAAGCAGCTACTGAATATCAGCTGCTGGTCTAACAGCTAGGGATATTATGAAAGGCAAAAGATAGCTCTTGCTCTTGAGAAGTTCACAATCTAATGGAGGAGGCAACAGAAAAAAAACAAGGAATGTACAGGATAAATTGGAGATAATCAACACAGGCAAGAGACTAGTATTAAAGAGAATCAGATAAGGTTTGTTAGAAATAGAGTTTTAGCTGATATTTGAAGGAAGCCAAGGAAATCACAAGATAGAGAGGAGGAGGAGGGACAATATTCCAGCCATGGGGAAGAACTGGTGAAAATGCCCAGAGTCTGGAAATGGAGAATCTTGTGAAAGGAATGGCAAGGAGGTCAGTGTCCTAGATTTTAGAGTATATGGGGAGAAGCAAAAGTAAAGTTTGGAGAGACTGGGGGGGGCGAATATAGAAGAGTTTTGGATATCAAACAGAGCATTTGATGCTATAGGTGATGGGGAGTTGATTATAAGGAGTAAGTCAGAAAAACAAAATTTATTAATCATCTATTCTATATTCAGGCACCATACTAAGCATTGTCAGTCAGTCAATAAGTATTTATTAATCACATACTATGAGCCAGGAACTAAATTAAAAGAAGGGATTATCTAGATAGAAAGATATATATATATATATATATATATATATATATATATATATATATGCTAAATTGGAGATGGTTGAAAGAGAAAAGGCACAAGAATTAAGAAGAGTTAGGAAAGACTTCTTGTAGAGCAGATTTTAGTTGAGACTTAAAGGAAGCCAGAGAAAACAAGAATCAGAGATGAGGACAGAGGGCATTTCAAGCATAGGAGATAGAGAAAACATCCACAGCCTGAAAGTTCTTCTCAATATGTCTATTGATGTTAAAGAATGACAGTATCATCATCATCATTGCCACCACCATCAACATCATCAATGTCATCATCATTATCACTGTTGTCATTGTTGTCATTGTGATTATCACCCAACACCCTTAAAGTTCAAACCATAATATACATTATGAGGGAGGAATAACAGAAAATATAGGCAATTCCAGCTGCCTTGATGTACACTGGGAACTCTGTGTATCCTGAGTCTCCTGGGATAAATAAAAAGATCTTCTAGAAAGTAAGAAATACTGGTCACTTGACCTATGACAACATTTCTGACAATTAGTCATGTGACAAACTGCTCCTATGAATCAAAGAAATAAATAGTGTAGTATATGCTTGCAGACTTATTTTATTTGAATTCATCACAATAATTATTTGACATTGAAGACAGTGGAGAGAATGATGCTTCTTCATACTGTGGTATCAAAGGAAGGCAAGATACTTTATATATACCACAATTTGTTCAACCCTTCCCCAATTGATGTGCATCCCCTCAGTTTCCAATTCTTTGCCATTACAGAGATGCTATGAATATTTTTGTATATATGGGATTTTCCCCCTTTTTCATGATCTCTTCAGTAAAGAGACCCAGTAGTGGTATTGCTGGATCAAAGAGCATGCATTTTTATTGCCCTTTGGGCATAATTCCAAATTGCTCTCCAGAAAAGTTGGATCATTTCATAGTTCTAATGTCTCAGATTTCCCACATACCATTCAACATTCATCAATCCTTTCTGGTCATATTGGCCAATCTAAGAGTTGTGAGGTGGTAACTCTGAGATACTTTAATTTGCATTTCTCTAATCAAAGTAATTTAGAGAATTTTGATTTCCTCATCAGAGAATTGAATTTACATATACTTGAGTCAGATACTTTAGAGCAAAACAGACATAGTAATCTACCTGTTCAAAATGTTCCAGTGCAAATATTGAAGAATAACTAAACTAGGAGATTTTACCAATTATCGGCAAGGTACTCTATGTTGCTCTTTGTCAATAATATCCTCAGTTCTGACATACAACCATGAATCAAGGAATGGCAAATAGATTATATTAAATAAGAGCAGAAATTGAAGGGCTATTTAAATATATATAAATATATATATTAAATATATATAAATATATATAAATATATATATAAATATATAAAATATATAAAATATATATAAATATCTATAAAGTGAAAAAATGAATAACCTGAATGCCTTATAAAAATATACTTAATGAAAATGTGACTTGCTTATGATAAACATAATGTTGATGTTTCAAGTGATTTTGAAAGTAAATTGGACATACTTAAAATGAAATTTTAAATATTCTTTAAGTCTGATGACATAAAATACAACTACTAATATAGCTATGTTAGGAAAGAATATTCTTTTGTTATGGCAATGGGGTTAAGTTATTTGCCCAAGATCACACAGCTAGGCAATTATTAAGTGTCTGAGACTGGATTTGAGCTCAGGTACTCCTGACCCCAGGGTTGGTGCTCTAATTGCACCATTTAGCTGCCCCAGAATGAATATTTTTTTAAAAAAATAGATATGATAGGCATTACAGAATAGTCTTTTCACCACAATATCTTACAATATAAAAATATTTCAGTATATGCTTATAACAGCATATATTGCTAATATTGTCATAGACCATAAGAGGTGAAGTTATGTAAAGATAGTCTTAAAGCACAGGATATAAATACTATTGTAGCAGTAGTAGTTTGAGACAACTATCGAAAACTTATGGAAACACATTGAAGAATTACATCAATATCTAATTGGTATGCACAGTGAAACATTTGATAGACACATCTTCCAATTAAAGGCAATAAAATAGAAACACGAGCAATGGAAGATGGGAAAGAATGGAAATTTTTGATATCCTTAATCCAGAACTAAAACTGAAAGCCAAGAGGTTAATGTGATATGAGTAGTCTAAGCAGTACAAACTTACAAAATGAATATGCAATATAAAAAATTTATTATAAAGGTTTGAGAAGATAAGAAATTAGAAGACAGAGAAAATGTCTAAGGAATTTTTGGTTAACTTATGGTCAAAAGAAATTCAACAAAACAAAAGTACAAGCTGAATCAGATGCAAAACAACCTGAATACCATTAATATAATAAAACCATAATGTTTATATTAAGAGAGGTGATTAAAATTCCAGCTTCTCTGCAAAACTGAAAAGCATTAAGTCTTGGTAATATTCTTAACTGTTGGCTAAAATGCTTCATAGAAATGCATGAATTATTAGTAAAAAAGATTTCTAGCTTCCTATCTGAAATGGGCTTGATTCCAACTCAGTTTTTCTTTTACAAAAGACAGCTTATTTATTTATTCATAATTTATTTATAATTTATTCATTATCAAAGGATGAAGACATCATTGACCTTTATATAGAACAATTGCAATTATCTGCTTCATATAAAACCTTCACAACTTGCTTCACTCAGAATATCTGTAAACACTGATGAGAAAACAATTCTGTCACTGAGAAATTAAAATAGCATGGCAAAAAGTCTATGGAGTATAAAGAACAACTCATAACTAATTTGTTAATGACTGAGTAAATAACTTGATATACTATAATTCATTGTTTTGTGGACTATCATAATGTCTTTACAATTATATATGCAAATTGTACATATGACAAAATAGATCAAACATTTGTAAATATAACAAACAATAAGTTAGGATGTTGGAGAATTTGGCATATATAGTGAAATCTTTTCTTTTTAAAAACACATTATCATCAAAATGATGTCAAAAAGTATTAATATAAAATATCACATCCTACACAAAAACAGACAGTTTAAACCCACTATGGTTCTACCTAGACTTAAGTCCATGATCACTTTTAATAAAATCATATGACTTTCAAGTTAAAAATGAGATCATAGTTAATTATTTGTTGTACCTGAATGGTATAAAATTATATGGCTCCACTGAAAACAACACTAAAGAGATACATAATCATAATGAAGCCTTCAATAATATCAAAATGTCATTTAGACTCAAAAAGAGTAAACTTTTACTGTGCATCAAGGATAAATAGAAACTAAAACGTTTGAATTTAGATATGGAGGCCAAATAGATGAATGGATTAATGTTTTGGTTTTCTCCAAGAAAAAATCTAAAATAGAATGTGCCATAGAGAAATCTTTGTGACCTAGGGTTGATAGAAATAGGGGCAATATAAGTTTACTTTTACCAGTCATGGCAGTTCAATCTCAAAGTGAAACTTCCAAAATTGAATTGTTTAAATTCCCTACAGTGTATGATTTCCAGAGGTCCTGTGATCTGGAGAAAAGAGATGGTTAGGATGGAAAGCTGGATAAGATATGAAGCATAAATGCTTCTACTATTTCTCAAAAGTGTTCAAAACTTATTTTCCCTAGGAAGTTTCTAGGCTACTTATACTTGATCCTATTCTTTCTAGAAACCTCTATTATCCTGTTAAATAATCATGATTTTCTTCCTACAGCTGTTTGTACACATATTTATAGCTCTGTCACTAATATTCATACTTTGTTCAATTTCTCCATGAGATTGCACAGAAAGGCAGGGTCATAACTTTCCAAAGTGCCTACCCCAATAGATATTCAATAGATATTTTTTTAAGATTTTTTTTGCAAGGCAAATAGGGTTAAGTGGCTTCCCCAAGGCCACACAGCTAGTGTGTGAGACTGGATTTGAACTCAGACACTCCTGACTCCAGGGCCAGTGGTCTATCCACTGTGTCACCTAGCTGCCTCTTTAATAGATATTTCTAACCAAGTGTTCTAATTCACTATTTACCAGTCCAGCTGCAGTGTCCCTGAGTATTGATTCCAAAAGTTAGTTCAATGAGCAAATGGCTAGCCTATATTATGAAATCTGCATCATTTTAAACCATTCTACTATATATTTTTAATTTTAACTATTTTACCTTTTCCATGAAAACTTCTTAAGGATAAACACACCTTATATATAAGGACATATTATTTCAAAGTTTCACCCATATTAATCTCTATCAAATAGCTGCCTATTTCCATTCCCAACTCTACACTACTCTGTTAATATCCTACTCAAAAATCTTCAATGACTCTTACTGCCTTTAGGATAAAGAACAAATCCTCCAGTCTGATATTTAAAGCTGTCCCAAATATGACTTCAGCTTCACCTTCCATATTACTTTCTTTCATACACTCAATGTTCCAGCCAATATTCTGCCTCACTGGCTGTTCTTTGAACTTGACATTCTATCTTCTGTCTCTGCATTATTACAGATTGTCTCCCACTTCTAAAATTCACTCCCACATTTTAGCCATCTCTTGGAATTCTTTCAAGGCTCAGCTACCAGACCCCCCCCCTTTTGAAGTTCCCCTGTTGCTCAAATCCTCCGTATTTACTTCTGTATGTATATTGTATATCCTCTGAAATGAAGATAAACTAGCTCCTTAGGGCAGACTTTCAGTTTCTCCTTCATTTCATTACCACTCTGAATGTGGTTCATTGTAGGCACTTCATAAGTATCTGTCAAATTCAATTGACTTTACTGTTCTTTGAACTTGCCTATTGTCCCCATGAATCACCTTTTATAAACTTCCTTGTATTATTAATGATCTTTATTAATATTCATTCCAATAAGCATTTATTAATCTTCTGCAGTGTCCAAGACACTGCTCTAAGCAATGCAGTTACAAAGACAAGGAACAAGAAGCTTATAGTTTGGTAGATATAATGGAAAGAGAACCTGACTTTGAATCTAATATCTGACAATAATTTGTGACTCTGAGCAAGTCATCTAGCTTCTCTCAACTTATTTCCCTCTTTCACAAAATAATAGTATTAATAAAAATTTCTTGAGATATAATGATCATTTATATTAGTAAATTAATCAATCAATTTCCAAGCACTTAACTAAGTTCTTCCTAAGTTCCAGATACTGTGCCGTGATATTTATTTTTAAAAAACAATTTACACAGAATTAAAATCATATGAGCATTGAATCAGGAAAGCTATCAAAAAATAAAATCACTGGAAAGATTTCTGAATTGAGAGTCAGAGGACACAGGTATAAACCCTTCTTTTACTTCTGTTTTGAATTTGGACAAATTACTTCCCTTCTGGGACTTAGTTTTCTCACTTGTAAAATAAGGGCTTTGGACAAGACGATTTGTAAATCCTTTTTTTCAGTTCTAAAAGCTAGTACCTTAATGGGAGGGGAAACCCCTTTAAAACACTGATTTTTAGATTTTTAGATTTCCTATTGGAAACCAGACTTTAATTCTATGTAGAAAAAGAAAAAAAGGCAGTGCCATCTGTTTCATGCCAGTGAATATTATTTAATAGTGAATCGTTATGAGCATTTCAAAGGAGAAAACTGTAATTCAAATTTTAAAGGGCATACTTGCATAAATATTTGCATACATGTTGATATCATAAATAATCATCTGTACTTACTGAGAAGTCATTATGAACATGGTGTGGCATAAAGTGCTAAATATGGTTAGAAAGAATACCTCATTTATACAATATAAAGAAAGTTTTGTTTTTTACTGAATTTTTAGTATATGCACACTGTAGTAACCATTTAGTATATATGACCTTAACTGTTTAGTAATGACTAAATTTTAAAGGTAAATGTACATTGTATGCTTCTTTGGCGGTAAAACACATTTCACATAAATGGAGTAAGGAGACTTTAATGAACTGAACTTCATGTATGTGAAAGCCAACAGCAATATTAGAAATGGTGTTTATTTTATAGCCCAGAAACTGCATTTTAAATGCTAGTATATGTTTATATGACAGTTCTATTAAATATAAAATAGTCCCATTACAAAGAAAACCCTTTACATAGGTTTTTATCTGTGTCTAAATGGCATACCCAGCCCTGCAACTTCTCAAGTGAGACATTTTTAGAACCTTATTTATGTTAAAGCCATAACAAACTAGCAACTCGAAAACTGTAATGGGCACAAACGGCTAATAAAAATGAGATTGTTGAAAAATACTTCTTAATAGCAACTTAGGAAGGATCCTGATAAAACAAAGTTGAGGTTCTGTTTCCCTGGAACCCTGCCACCCCAGTAATCATAGGTATTTGATCACAGGTACCACTCCCCTCCTTTCCTCCACTTTCCATAATCTATGCTCTCTTGGCTGGGAACTCAGTGGTCAATGTAACCCAAGCTTAGTCTTTCCCCCATTTATTATCTTATTGCCTACTGGACCAGAGATATTTTGCTCTGAAAAAAATCCCTTCTTTCTTCCTTCTCTGTCCTAATCACACACTGAATGACCCCCATGGTGGTGTAGTCTCAGCAGATGCTGGGAATTTGTTCAGTCAAGGCAGGGTGCCAGAATGTTCTCTCTAATCTGTATGTGTGTGTGTGTGTGTGTGTGTGTGTGTGTGTGTGTGTGTGTGTGTGTGTGTATGCATCCCTTCTCTGATGAAACCTGGATCACTTCTCTACTGAACTGCTGTGTTTAGACAAGCAGGCTAAAATGAACAGGTCAAACCCTCTGTTTATAGTCCAAAAACTATTTGATCTGGAATAGATATCAGCTCTACAGGCAAACATGTTGGGCAGAAGTCATTTTTATGGCTACATCTTGCAGAATTCTGAAAAAGTTCATGTGGCTCTCCATGTGAACAGAGGAAATATCCCCATGGAGAAATAATCCTGTAGCATATAAAAGTCTGACCTGGGACAAGCAAGAAAGAAGCCTGTGCGTGTGTATATGAGTGCAAGTGTAATGTGATGGGATGGAGAAATACATGCTAATGACTTTTCCAATTATTTCTACTACCCTCCCCTCTTGTACTTTCAGGCTTCTGCCAGGAGTCTGGTGTCAGCTTCTACATTTTCTTCTCTTCCTGTTATATTAGTGCTTCTTCATCTGGGGTACATGAACTTTAAAAATACTTCAATAATTGTCTTTCAATAGAATTGGTTTCCTATGTAATACTATTTCTTTTATTTTTGGCATTTTTTAGCATTTTTCTATTAATGGTCCAGAGGCTTCAGCACACTGTCCTTGCCACAAAACAGGTAAAGAACCCTGGAATAAAACATTTTGTCCACTGTCGGCTTTTCCATATCCATACAATCAATTCTTCTCATTGGAGACACAGAATGGATATAGCCATATACTACTTTTATTTGGGGGTATTTAACATTCACTAACAGTATGATCATTTTAGACCCTTGACTTCTGAACTTTAGATCCATCTGTCAAAATGGGATAATAATAGATAGTCATACCACCCACCTCATAGCGTTGTTATGAAGAAAGCATTCTGAATACTTTAGTAAGTATTGTATGATGGTAATGTTGTTATCTCAGTCTTATTCAAAGAATACGCGATCCTAAGGCAAGCCATTTTCCTGGAATTATTATTTTTAATCTATAAATTATTGCATAGCTGAATAAAATGAATATTTTGTGCTTGAATAAAAGTATTGGGATATAAAGCTCATCTTCTGAATACTTACTGAAAGAATCTCTGGGGTAATTTTAATATATACAGGATGATGGGGATGTGTATTTTATCATGCTCCCATATGGTTTTTATTTCTTTTGACAGGTTTCTGTATTTTGAAAGCTTATCATTGTTCATAGTTTGGAGATTATGAGTATTTGGCATGGCAACATCTATTAAAACATTGTTCTTTAACTTTTATGGACCAACTTTATGTTTGGGTAGTTATGGGCAATGGTTTTATCTGTGATAAACTCTAGTTCCAGAAACAGTTATCTGTTAAACTTTGACGGGTATCCTAGAGTTGGTATCTGTAATATAGGAATGCTATCTGTTAGCTTGTGTAAACAGAAAACTTTTGATTTTTAACTCTAACCATCTGATAATGTCCTTCTATGTATTATTATTGTTAGTTATGCCATTCTCCTCTTTTTGAAATTTATTATTTATTTTCTCTTTTTTAATGGGGTTCAAATGGAAATGATTCCTAGGATGTCATTATTATGTCATAATTCTTTTATATATAATGTTCAACATATATTGTTAAGGTGGATAAAATAACTGCTTTTTATAGATGAATAAAATTATAAAGAAGTAAGCTCATTATCTAAAAGTCCATCAAAAGCATGCTTAGTGTGATTTCAGTACGTGTTTGTTTCATGCTTGGAGTTCAAATGTTTTTGAAATTATATTTATAATATACAATTATATTTGTTAAATTATTATTTTAAGTTTTTATGAATCAATCTTAAACTTAGGTAATTTTTGGCAATAGGCTTTTCCATACAAATGGATGACCTGGTTCCAGTATAGCTTATTGTTTGAATTCTCAAGATATTTTGAGGTCTATATTTATAATACAGGATACATCATCTGTCAGTCTAGTGACCAAATTATGCTTTTGCTAAATAGTGACTTGGCTGATAAGTTTTTACGGAGTGAAGTCATATATTTCATAGGCCCTTGCATTTTTTTGCATAGCCTATATTGACTGGTAAGTATAGGATCCTTAAGATTATGATAACCCTAAATACTTTCTGATGGCTATGATCTAGTCCTGAATTGTTATCCTTTACTTGGAAAACAAATCTCCATGATTCACTCATTTGTTTGACATATCTATATTGACATATTATAGGCTTATTTCAGGCATATTTCACCCATGAAAGGACTTTTCATTTCCCCTTGTATCTTGACCATTTCATTGGTTTCAATTGAATTTATTCAAACCAGTTACACTGTACATCCAGTAGCATGTACTTATCATCTTTTCTTATTGCTCAAGGACATGAATTCTCCTTGATCTCAAAACATTTCTGTATGTTTTTAACTTTTTTTGTGATGTGCTCTAAGAATGTATATCACTCTTTTCTCTCCTTTTTAATGTGATATATGAATTTTTTTATTGCCTAAGAATTATAGATCATATATATGCATGTATATGCTTACATATTTAATATTATGAGGGGTTTTCTTATCATGCATTCAAAGTCTAGTATAACCCATTGTACAGTTCAGAACATATATGTTGCACAAGTGTTATTCAGATAGACATCACAGTAGATAGAGCATCTACCCTGAAGTTAGGAATCCCTGAGTTCAAATATGGCCTCATATACTTACTACCTATATGACCTTGGGCAAATCACCTAACCCTGACCACCTCACATCTTATCTTCAGCCATCCTGATCCATATCTGGCAACTGAATCCAGCTCACTCTGGAGGAGAAAGTGAGGCTGGCAACTTAGTACAGGATCTCCACCCCACCCTGCACTCCCCACCTCCCCATCAAATTTAATGATTGTCATGGTATAACTTGCCTGATGACATGGTCTTCTTCAAGAGTGGAGCGCAAACATCAATTGTTTAAAATATATTCTTCCCATTCACCTTTGATTTCAGAATAACAGAAAGCCTCAACATCTTCATTTATAACATCTCCTATATGACATCATGTTTGATCAGCCTATTGTTTAGTACTTAGACCCTGCTTAATAAATATTTGCTAACTGACTGTTGATTGACTATCTGACATTGCCTGGAGAAAACCAAAGTGATGAAGGAGCTGTTTAATTTGATCATCTCTACTCTGTTCCTCCAGTGACTCTATATAGTTTGACATCATTCATATATCTTAAATAATTAATAAGATGTTTTAGTTCAATTCCTTTCTCAAGAGGGAAGTCATATTTAGCTCTAGTCAGAAGAGATGATAAGAGATTTAATACTAAGCAGAAATTTAGTAGCATTAAATTGTCTCTGTGGAAAACATCACATTTTATATGAGATGGTCTTGATAATATTGTGTTGGTAACTTCTCTTAAATACAGACATTTCCACATGTACACCAAATATTTCAGTAATCTCGATATACTTGATTTCTGTTTCATAAATGAGAGGTAAATGTCAGTATAAATAATTCATTATACTTGAATCTGGAAGTCTTGAGATCATATCTAGTTTCAGTTATGTAACCTTGGATAAGTCATTTAGCTTGTTTTTCTTGAGATTCCTTGAGATTTCTCAAATGTAAAAGAGCATTTGATTTTGAAGAAAAAAAGTAATAGTTATACTGCTTATCATAGTGCCTTGAACATAGTAGATACTATAGAAATTATTATTTTCTTCCCTTCCCTACACTTTGCCATGTATTTGCAGCAAATGAATAAGCAAGGAGTGAAATTGAGTCCTAGTCCTTGAAAGATGTACATATATCACAGAATTTTGGGACAGCTTTTTCAATAATTTCCAAGTAGATAGTTCCTAGTTACAACCTTGAAATTTGTTAATGTGTTCCTTTTCATTATCAGACAATATTTTATTTTCTCAAGTTTGGATTTTTTAAAACATGCTTTGTATTAGTTATATAAAGATGTAATTGAAATAATTTGGAAGATTCACTGTTATTCAATTCTTTTGGGATGATTGGTATGTGATGTTTTCTGTTAAGAAAAGTGGGATGAAGGGCGGCTAGGTGGCGTAGTGGATAAAGCACCGGCCCTGGAGTCAGGAGTACCTGGGTTCAAATCCGGTCTCAGATGCTTAATAATGACCTAGCTGTGTGGCCTTGGGCAAGCCACTTAATCCCGTTTGCCTTAAAAAAAAGAAAAGTGGGATGAGATGAATAAGAGAGGAAGTTGTTCCTCAGAATTATTTATGTAATGATGTATCTTTATGAAACCGGAGCATAGAGGAAGGTCATGTGTTCTGATACTCTTGGGATTCATTTATGTCACTTCAGAAAGTTATATTAGAATGGTGAAGAGATGCTAATCAATCAGTTGTATCACCAGATATTTCTGAATATCTTCCATACCTCCACAGCTTCCATAATGATCCAAGGGCATTCAACCTTCTAAATATATGCCATTTTTTTCTTTATTCCTTTGATTTGTTGTTTCCTGCCTCCCCATCCCTCATAGTATAGCCAATGGTTCTCCATTTCATTACTACTCCTTCTGGCACTACTACTAGCACTAGCAGTAGCAGTACTTCAGCTTCTTTTACTTCTCTTCCTTCTACTTCTACTTTTGCTTCTATTACAACTAGCTAATTACAACTAGCTAATAACCCTGCCTTTGACTTTCCAGCAAGAAGCTTCCTTTTTCCATCTCTCCAATGACAGTGTGTAATTTCTTTCAAATATGACAAACTTCCACAAGTGTATCAAATTAGATACAATTAATGAAACATTCTTTAAAATATTAGTGAAGTATTTATTCATTCTAGCTCAAAAGAACGATGGACTCAGTATTGTTTTCTAGCAGACTCCTTTTTTTTTGTTCTGAACTTTAGTCTTTTTGTCTCCACCCACTTCCCTCCCAAAGGGTTTTTAGAGTAGAGACAAAATGAAATGCCAGATATAATTACAAAACTGATGTTTTTCCTGTTACCTAGAAATAGAATAATTCAACTTGGTAGATATTTATAACTTAGTTTATAACCAATTTACAAAAAATGAATTCTTTTTTACTCCTCCAGTCTTATCTCACACTATTACTGCTCCCTATCATATACTCTATGAGACAATCAAACTTGGAGTACCAATGGATTGGTAGGCAAGGGTGACCAGAAGTCCATATCTGCAAATAAGAACATCTAAGCAAGTCATAATATTTTGACTGTGAAAATTTAGCCATTCTGCCAATATGGTTCTGTCCTTTTCTTCAAATGTAATTTGTTTCCATGTCTCACCTCTAACTCTTATAATGCAAGAATGTTTTCTGGAACCCACCACTTCCAGCCACAAGTCAAATCTCCTCATTTATATTTGAAAACAAATTTTCAACAGTTATTATATTTTATTATTTTAACTTATCAAAATATGAAGACATAAAAGTACAGAAAATATTATTTATTTTATGTGAAACCACACTTTTCTTATGTATAGCTTGTTTTTTCTCTACTTTAATGTTTCAAATTACTAATTTTCATTGTATAAAAAAGGCAAAATTATCCTTGTCACAAAAAAATAGTCAAACAAAACAGATTCATACATTAACCAGGTCTGAAAATGTATGCCTTATTCTGCATCTTGGGTTTATTATTTTGTCAAGAAGTAAGAAGCATGCTTTCACATTGATTTTCTAGAATTCTGATTAGCCATTGCATCAGTCAAGGTTCTGCACATTTTCAATGTTTTATGTTTTGTTTTGCTTTAGTTCTACATGGTAGTCATTATATATATATATATATATTTTTTTTTTTCTCATGGTCTTATTAACTTTACTTTCTTTTCTTTTCTTTTTTTTTTAGGTTTTTGCAAGGCAAATGGGGTTAAGTGCCTTGCTCAAGGTCACACAGCTAGGTAATTACTAAGTGTTTGAGACCAGATTTGAACCCAGGTACTCCCGACTCCAGGGCTGGTGCTTTATCCACTGCACCACCTAGCTGCCCCTTAACTTTACTTTCTATTCCATTTTGTCCCCTTCCTGTAATTCCAGATAAGTTCAGCCCAATCAGATTCACTGACTTTCTTTTTTCCTTCCTCAAATCTTGATAAATGGTTTTTTACACTTTGTTTTATTCCTTCAAGTCCTCCCTTTATAATCCATCATCAGAAATTCATTGACTAGCCTTCTGACTACTATTCTCTTCCTGATTCTCTCCTCT
Source organism: Macrotis lagotis (assembly GCF_037893015.1). NCBI lineage: Eukaryota > Metazoa > Chordata > Mammalia > Peramelemorphia > Peramelidae > Macrotis > Macrotis lagotis. The sequence continues at coordinate 143,455,315 of NC_133662.1, read as the reverse complement.
CTTCTCTATTTGTTTTGCTGAGTGTAGTATTTCTATACTAAACTCTATGTATTATGGTTTGTATACGTGATGCTGCATGCAAAATTCTTCTTTTCAATATTTCTCCAATTTGTCTAATATGAATGAAAAGGATAAATTTTGGCATTTTAAGGCTTCACAACCAGCCTTTAAAATACCTTTCCAATCATATTTATATTGCTTTCCTTTGAAGACCCTATAGTTCAGTCAAGCTAGTGTTTTTGTTGTTTCTCACAAAGAACAATCATTCTCTTGTCCCTTTGCCCTTTGCACTAGTTGTAGCCCATATCTGGAAGACACTCTCCATTACCTTCACCTCTCTGGTTACTGTATTACTTTAAAACTTTGCTTAAATGCTCCTCCTATGCAAAGTCTCTTCTAGTACATCCCTCCAAAAATAATTTTGTATCTATTTTGCACATATATTTGCATATAATCATGTGTTTCCTCTATTAAAATGCAATCTTGTTGAGTTCAAGTACTATTTTTTTATTCCTGGTTCATAAAGGTTTGATTGATTGATTAAATGTCTTGTAAAATTCTAGATGTAAAGTCTACAACATTGTCCTGTATAGTCTAGAAAGTCTATCAAAAGAAACATGTAATCAGTTACATATGTTTTGTATTCTTACTAAATTTATGTTGGCTTCAAATTATGACTTTTAAGTTCATACATCATATACAAGCCATCTAGTTAATTGTTAGTCTAATTGTGTTGAATTGTGTTAACATTGAATTCACTGGTCTATAGTTTCTGGAAAATCTCTCTCTCTTTTTCATCAAGATGGTTGTCTACTACTTTCTGGTACTGGTATTTCTTCTATTGTTCATGATTTTTTGAAGGCCTCTTAGTGGGAACACTGAAAAAATACAGATCAGTAATCAAATATGAATACCTACGCATAAGTAGATATGCACATTTGTAAATTTGATTTGTTTTGTGAGTCACCTTCTGATATCTTCTGACTTCTGAAGGTCAAAATCTAAAATATGAGTGATCCTTTGGATACTCCTTAGCAGTCTTCTTTCACAGATAATCTTTGTAACTCAATGTTCTTTTTCTTAAATTTTGAATTGTTAATGAAGTATTAAAAAGGAAATTTCATGGAATCAATCAGCAATCATTTTTCTTCATACTTTCCTCAATAAAATTTTTGAATGAACAACTAACATGAATATTTAATGACTTTATAAAGGACTGGGGAATTTGTGGATTTTGGAAACAATGTCTACCATTCATGAAATTGTGACATTAGCTAAATGGCACAGGTTGATTTTTTTTTCAAGAAGACCATGATGAGGTTATCCATCAAAGATGGATTAGAATATCAGAATTAGATAGGATTCTCTACCAAAAAAGTTGTGGAATGAAAATTGAATTCTAATCACATCAATATAAAGATCAGAGGGCAGGAATTATATATATATATATATATATATATATATATATATATATAGATAGATAGATAGATAGATAGATAGATATATTGCTCTTACTTTTGCCATTTCTTTTTATGTGTTTTGATGCTTTACATGGTCTCTAGATATGTCTTTATTAGTCTCCATTTGTCTTTCTATACTTGCCTCTTTGTAGTCCTTGTCTTTTTCCATTCTTCCTTTACTTTCGTATATATTTATATGTATATAATATGTATATTCATGCACTCACATGTTTTTCTAATTTACTGAAGACTTTTGAGTTTCTAGTTCTTAAATTTAAAATTAAAACTCATTTACCTAGCACCTTAAATTTATGAAGTCTTCTTTTCTCAGCTCTGTAAAGTAGTTATGAAAAGAGAAATGCAATTTTAAAAATGCTACATATTGAAATGAGATGACATGAGCTTGAATTTTGGCTCTGGTCCCGGAGTTCAAATCCAATCTCAGACACTTAATGAAAGGCCAGGAACAAGTAGTTTTCAGACAAAGAATTCAAAGTTATCTATAGTCAAATGAAAAAAAAATGCTCTATTGATAAAGAAATGCAAAGTAAACACCACCTCACAGCTATCATATTGGCTAATATAAGGGAAAAGAAAATGATAAATATTGAAGGGGATGTGAGAAAACTGGGAAACTAATGTATTGTTGATGGAGTTGTGTATTGATCCAGATATTCTAGAGAGCAATAGGGAATTATGTTCAAAAGGCTATAAAACTATGTTCACACTTGATTCAGCAATACCATTGCTAGGATTGTTTTTCCAAAGAGATTTTTTTAAGAGGAAAAAGGTAACACTTTGTATTCATAACCATTCTTTTTATGATGACTGAAAACTGGAAATTGAGAGGATCTTCATCAATTGATGAATGACTGAACAAGCTATATTATATGATTATGATGGCATATTATTTTTCTATAGGAAATGACAAGCAGAATTGTTTTTAAAAACCTGGAAAATCTTACATGAAGTGATGTAAAGAGAAATGTGCAGTACTGAGAGAACATTGTACATAGTAATAGGAAAATTGTACAATGGAAAACAGCCATTCTCAGTACACTGATCCAATACAATTCCAAAAGACTCAGGGTAAAACATCTATTCACCTCCAGAGAAAGACCTGATGTTGTCTGAATACAGATTGAAATATATTATTCCCCCCTTCTTTTCATTCATTCTTTCTTTCTTTTTGAGTATTCTTGCACAAAATGAATAATGTGGAAATGTTTTTTATGATTGCTCATGTATAATCTAGATTGATTGTTACAATCTCAGAGAGAGTTGATGGGAGGGAAAGATAGAATCTTTAAGTTATTTAAGCATGTTATTTGGAAAAAAATCAGTATTTAAAAAAGAGAAACACCAACAAATGAAATTAAATAACTTCTTCTGTGGCCTGCAATTTTTCCTTTGTATATCAATAACCCATGTCATTTGATAAACAAATTCCATGTAGGCTGCAGTAATTTTTTTCCCCTTATATTGAAAGGCATTATTAGAATATATAATTGTGAGTTCCTTGACCTTACATGGTATTACAGTAGGTATTCATTGTTTTTCCCTTGAAATTGTATACTAAAATATTTTGATTATGTATGAAAAACAGATCATTAGTATAAAACTAGTTATCAGAGTCAAGCAAGTGGTTTATTTATTTAGCAAAATCCTTGGAATACAACACAAAAAAGGAAATAAATGATTTGGCAAATTTATGTAAGTTATGAAATCAGTAGTAGTCACTGAGAAACATTCTAGAAAGAACTATCTCCAAAGAATTGTCTTTAACCAATTTCCTTATCCTTCTCTTGGGGGAGAGAACATAACTGTGACTTCACTATTTGTGCTGGGAGAACATCAAAGAGTGTGATTTTAGAAATTCAGTTTTATATAATACAAGATCCCTGAACTGCTAAGAAAGTTCACTTCTCCAGTTATCACTAATCATCTGTGAGTCTGGTGTTCTACCAACTAAAACATGGAACAATGAATAATGGCTTTTATCAACAATTGAAGCACAAAATGAATCGCAAATATATGAAGGCAAATGGAGTGATGATACAAGGCACTGAATTGTACATCTTTGGCAAGGCTATTAAAAGATAATTGGTTACTTACTTTAAAAATACCTTATAGACTAAGTGAATTCCATGTCAAAAGCACTTAGAAAGGCCTAAGTTTGAAAACATGGACTTCTAGTTATAAATTAAATTTTATTATTTTATTGTGGAAAATAAACACCATAAAACAGAGAAAGGGACATTCCTTTCTCTGAAACACAAATTAAACAGTTCTGCCCCCTCCCCCCATGTTATCCACCTCTTTCTCCACCTCCTCTTATTTTGGAGCTTCTCGGATATGTTATGATATTTATGATATTTTCAGTCTTACATCCACCTGGGGCAACAGGACTAAGAGATGGGAGTGCTTCCAGGAGAGTTCAGCTGCATTCCCTCTGACCTTGGTGGATATAAAAACAGCCACTCAATGACAGATGGAGGCAAAGCCCCTTTAAAATTATCCAACACTTTCAGAAAATTCCTTTACCCTGCTCCCACCCCACCAATTGCCATTTGAAGAAAAACAATGAAATTTCAACACTCTACTGATGCCACTTGTATGAACCAACTCTGACCCCTTTTCTTCCCAGTTAATAGAATTTCTACATCAAATTTGGAAACAAGAAAAGGCAGAAGGTCAGAACAGTCATCTTAGTGGGAGGGAGGGAACCCCACAAAAGCAGCAAGAGTCAAAAGAGAGCTCTGCTGTGGTTGCTATACTATGTCAAGAGAACAAATCTCTGACTTTGGTCATTTTAAGGACCTAACAAGCTTATTTTAGCCCAAGCTCCCCTCCCCCCCCCTTGAGTTGTACTTTCCATCTACTGAGAAATTCAGACAGGGATCCAGATTTCTGAGTATGGGGTGAAAGGCTGAGAGGTATAGTGTCACATTATCTAACTTTGAAAGTCACTATGATTGATTTCTCTACATATGTCTAATTTCTTGAGACATTAGACACCATTAAGCTCTAGTATAAAATAGTGGAAAAGGGAGGTTGCCACAATCAGATTTCTCCTCTTTCTTGCTTTCCCTTCCCCCAATGAGTTGAATCCCAATCTTAGACTCTCTTAAAGGAAAAAACTTTACCCTTTTGGGATATTGCTGAATAATAATAGCTGGGTATTTCTGTTGTAATTAGAAAAGTCAAGATACTCAACATCGCTATTACTAACTCTAGCTCCTAGCTTTGACCTTGTTGTACCAGAGGCAAAGAAATTTTCACACCCAAATATAGGTTGAGGGATTTTGCATCCCAGGAGGTGAAGAACTATAAGTAGGAATAATTCCGGAAAGTGTGGAATTCAGGGAGGTGACTTTGAAAACCAAATGGAGCTTATAGAAGTGGTGTTGTACTGATACGTCTCCTTATTTTGTTAAATCACTTTCCAGTCATTTATGACTCTTCATAACCCAATCTGAGGTTTTCTTGGCAAAGATCCTGAAGTGGTTTGTCATTTTCTTCTCCAATTCACTTTATAGATTGAAGAATAGAGATAAACAGGGTAGTGACTTGCCCAGGGTCATATAGCTAGGAAGTATCTGATGCCTGATTTAAACTAAAAAAGATGAGCCTTCCTGAATCCAGGTGCTGTACTGTATTCACTATGTCTCTTAGCTACCCTGTGTCTTCACTTAGAAGTCAGTAAATACGGTGGTGTAGTGGTGGGAAGAAGACTGATTTTGGTGTTCAATTCCCTCTTCTGATTATACATATGGAATTAATAATTCTGCATATTGGAATTAAGAACTTGATCTCCTTTAGTCTTAATAAGATGATGATGTTGAAAAGATGTCAGAATGAAAACAACCATGGTGTTCAGGGAAACAAATTGTGAACCCAGTTGATCATATGATATCTCTGAATAGTAATGTAGGAGCTCTTTAGGGATATGAAATCAGGACAATTAGGTGGGTTCAGAAAAAAGACATTTAATTCACCAAATCAACTCAGAAAGCTTGCCTGTTCCTCTCCTAATTAAGACAGGTGTGTGTACCTGTGTGTTTGGCCTTGCACATGTGAACTCAGTAAGCAATGTCAATATTGATGAATTGGTTAGGTTATTGCCTTTTGCTATCAATCTTATTGGTGACAGTTACAGAGAGGAAATGTCAACTAGAGCTAGGGCTAAGACTAGTGTTTCTGATAGCTGAAGCAGTTTAACATTGGGACTTGAGGCAGGAGGGGTTCTTTCTAGTGTGGAAGATCTGATTTATACAGAATTATTATTTTTTTTATTCTTTGACATGGTCAGAGGTTCAGAATTTTAGGGCATTGGTACAGAGAAGAAATTTTCCTTGGTTTCCAGAACTTATCCCAATTGTACCATTCCTAATTCCTACTATGATGGACCCCAAGACTTTCCATGGTTCCTTAAATCAGAACCCATAAATCCCTGCCTGACTACTTGTGAGCCTTAAAGAAAGTTTACTTTAGCTGGTGGTCTAAAATGTTCTTAGTAGAGAATAATGTTGTTACATTTTGCAGGAGTGATACATATTTCTTTTTTTGTTATTTATTAAGATGAAACATTAGTCTGTGCCCTTTGGATAAAACTGAGATCATCTGGCTAATCTAAATAGTATCTAGAGTTTGTACATTAGTCAAACCAGAGGCTCACACAGTCTGTAACATCTATTTAGGAATAAGAATGATCAATGAGTATTCCTTGGGAAGAAAATGGAAATTACATTCAATCATTTATTTAAAAAAGTTTACTTTGTTAAAATTATTTAATATTTAAACAATATCAAATTATGGAATGATAGTTTGGTGGACGATGAACATTATTAATCAAATAAAAGTAAAAATGAGAGATGAACAAAAATCAGAAAATGAGCAGTCTGGGGTATTAAAAACGAACTGTGTTAAGGGAGAGTATTTAATATATTTATTTTAATAGTGCACATTAACGCATTACCTTATTTTTATTGTAATAATGGACATTATTTACAGTGTTTTGAGATTTGCAATTTTTTGTCACTTGAAAGGTTAAGAGCTTTGACCACTATTTGAAACAAGCAGTTAATGTTAAAGGTAGGAGTCATATCTAGTTCCACATAGTGCACAATGCCACACTATTTACTTGTATTATTAATATTTCCCTTCTCATGGATACTTTAGAAATTAAAAACAAAGCAACAGAGGTGAACATGAATTATTTATTACTATTGCTTTGACAGCATGAACTTTGAACCTAAGCATGCCACATTTTTGACCATTATTTCCACTGTTGGGAATCTTATCAATAGTAGTAGTTCCTTGAATTTCAAAGAGCACAAATAAACATCTATAGTTAAATGAAACATATTAGGCCATCGTTCAGTGAAAAGAAGAGAGTTTTGAAGCCAGCAGATTGAAAAACAGTGATATTTGAATCCAGGAAAGCAAAATACCAAAAGATTATTGCAATTGTCCAGGCACAAGGGTAATGAGAACTTTGGCTAAGGTGGTGTCTAATTGAGTAGAGAGAAGGGGACAGTTGCAAGAAATGTTATGAAGATGAAAATGAGAAGATAGAATATTCACTGGCAATGTGACCTGAGAATAAGGAATTGAGGATGAAAGTGAGAATCATGTAAGGATCAATAAATACAACATTTCTCATTTCAGGTGGAAATGACTCATCATCCCAGCTCACAAAATGCATCATATATGGAGGATCACTTTTATTCATATAAAATAAAAATTAATGGATGACAAGTGTCAAAATCATTCAAGGTATATCACTGGTGTCTCAGGTTTTGTTGTTTATAATTTATTTGGAAAACAACATGTAGATTGACTGTTCTCAAATCATTTATAGAGCAAATATGTATTGAATGTGAATCAAATGCAAAGCACTGTCACATAGAAAATCTCAGATCTCTGTTCATTAGTTTTTTAAATTTTTATTTTTTCCAATATCATATAAATGTAGTTTTCTATATTCATTCTTTTTCAAGCTTTTTTCCTTCCCTCCCTCATCTCCAAGGCATTGAATCATTTTATATGTTGTACATGCAAAATCATGTTTAATGTATTTCTGTGTTAGTCATTAGTCACACTGTGAAAGAATTAGGACTAAGGGAGAAAAATATGATTAGTAAAGAAAAACATAAGAAACTTAAAAAGTGTATGTGGTATACTTTGCACTGCATTCAGACTCCATAGTCCCCCCCCCACTGCCAGATGTGGGTGGCATCTTCTATATTTGTTCAGTAGTTTTTTAAGAAAAAAAATTAACCACTCCCAAACATGCACATACCATAGAGTGCATATATGTATTAGAATGATGTGCATTTTATATGCATATTTGTAAATATGTTCATATGTGTTTATCTTTGATGAAAAATATCATGGATTTTGTAAAGGATAGCATTTGAAGAAATTGAGCAAAAGAAAGATTAAATGGTTTTTTTTAGTCACCAAAATAGTTGACAGTCAGAATTTGAAACTAGATCCTCCATCAAATTCCAAATCCTGAACCCTTTCCACTACATTACACATTCTTGACAAAAATAATAGGACACTTTACACATAGATACTTACTGAAAAAAATAATACAAATGCAAGGCTCCTTGGCAGGAAAGACAGGAGGAATTTTTTTGGGGGGGTAAATGTGTTTTCATTTGTGTTCAAAGAAGATACTCCTGACAGTGTGTTAACCAAGGGTGTAGATAGAGCTGGCAGGTCTGATGCATTACCAGGCACTTTTGCTACAATGAAAGGCTATCTTATGTTCTACAGCTGCTGCAACTATTAACAAAGGCAAGTCTCTACTTCTATTGTTGATATCAAGGTTACATAAAAATAAAATAGAATCTTTCTGGTAATTCAACAGGATGGCTCATAAAGCATAGTATGGTATTAACCCCTCTGAGTATTAAGATCCCTTTTGGGCAGTAATAAACTTTGTATACTCCTCTAATTTAATAATAATAATAATAATAATAATAATAATAATAATAATAATAACAAACAAAAATTACTGGTTGTTAATTAAGAAAACCCATGTTGACACAAAAGATGCTATGATTTCAATCACTTTTCAATCCCTATTTTATTTGTAATAAAAGATATAGATTTGAATAACTATATATATATTTGAGAAGCATAATAATGACACTTGTTCTATATATATATTCAATAAACAAAAGTTTCATTTGCTTATACATATGAATTCCTAGACTCTTTGTAAAAGTCTCTTTTTCTAGGATTCCTGACCCACAGGTTAAGGATCATTGCTCTGAATATCACTCCAAATGCTTATCAACATGTGATTGATGGATTGCTTTCATTGAATTAGCTATTCATTTCACCTTTAAAATTAAACAAATCATCTAAGTGACTAATTTTACAGATTAAAAAAGCAACAGCAAATTCACATAAATTTGGAATCTAAGAGCTGGAATTCCAGGTCTTCTGACTCTGGTTTCATTCCTCTTTTCCACTGTACCATGTTATCTCTTTCTAAGATACCAGACCTTAGTTTCCTCTTTAAAATAACAAGGATCTTATGAAATTCTTGAGAAATGGAGAGAGAATTTTAGTTAAACCCATATTGAATCTAGAACTCTTTTTGCAATATACCCTACAACTGATCAAATAGTCTTTGTTTGAAGACCTATAAAAGCACATCTAAATTCATATGGATAGATAGCTAGAAAGGTTGGTAGATAGATTAGATAGATAGATAGATAGATAGATAGATAGATAGATAGATAGATATAGATGGATAGATAGATGAATGACTGCATAGACAGATAGCAAGAGTTTTTTTTTTAATATGTCCTTAAGAAAATGCATTTTGAGTTGAATTGGTCTGTGACATATTTATGACTAGGTAGGAAGCCATTGAGTTGTTTTTGTAAGAAAAAAAACTCACCATAGTGAAGCTTGGTGTTTGAAGAGTCACAGATCAAGAGTTGGAAGGGACCTTAGAGGTTATTTAGTTCAAATCCTTCTTTTTACTGATGAGGAAATACACAATACTCACTCAGTGTAAGTAGTGGAGTTTTCATCCAAGATATGACTATTCTCACCCTTCTAAAATTCTCTTTTTCTGGGTATGGTACCACATCCTTCTAGTCACTTTGTTTAACAACCTTTTCATTCTTACCTCCTTATCCTTCCTCACTCAGTGTATCCAATTCAGATATAAAGGATTATCAATTCTAACTGCACAACATCTCTTTTCCCCCCTCCTCCAATCACGAAGTCATCATTACCTTATTCCATATTTTTGGCACTCTTAATCTGGATACTTGCAATAATACCCAGTTGGTAGACCTGCCTCTCAAACCCCTCTCTCCACTCTTCAATTCACCATTTATTATTCAGCTGACAAAGAGATATTCTAAAAACAGAGTTTATTATCCTGCTCCCTATTAAGGTCAGTGATTCACTATCTTCACTGCATTCAATATAAACTACTTCTTGGTTTTAAAGGCCTTCACAGTCTGACTCCAAGCTACCTTTTCAGACTTATTAAACATTATTCCCTTTCATGCAGGTAGGTGGGACAGTGGCTAGAGCCTTAGTACATGGACCCTGGAAGACTTGAGTTTTCTTCACTTCCTCTCCCTTTCCCATCTCTTCCTGTACATTCTATTCTCTCACTCTACTTTGTAGTCCATCTGGTCTCTTGCTGTTCCTTCCATGAGAATTCATTTCACATCCCTGTGTCTTTCTTTAATAGATCTTCATGCCTGGAATGCAATGCTCTTCATCTCTTTGTCTTAGAATCTGTAATTTTCTGTAAATCCAGCTCTGCCTGAAGTTTTTCCTGATTCTTCCAAATTATCATGCCTTTCTTTTGTATATAATTTGTATTTACTTATTTGGGGACATATTACATAACCTAATAGAATGTAAGCTTCTTGAGGCAAAAACTGTTTTATTGTTTTCTTCATATACCTAGTACCTAAGATAGTTCCTGGAAAATAATAGGGAACTTAAATAAAGATTGATTAATTTCCACTACATCATATCTATATTGCTTATCAGATAGCAAATCATAAGATATCACTTATATAACTCAATTAGCATCCATTAAATGCCTATTATATGCAAGGTATTGTTTTAGGTTCCTGAGTTTACAGAAGAAAAAACAATGATCTTATGCCAAATGAACCTTCATATTATTACTAGCATCCAGGCCTTTTAGAAAGTTTTGAGGTGGTCCTTTGCAATGCAACCTAGTAAAACTATGGATTTTTTTTTCCTGTGGAGAAAAAAAAATACTAAAATCTTTGAAAGGAAGCCTATTTAACTCTGTGATAATAATCCAATAATTCTGAGTCTTACATTACTAGAGTTAACATTGTAAAAGAAAAACTGAAATCTCTCAGCTACTAGATAATACATAGTTTTCAGTCATATCCATATCTAGAAACAATACCATTAAAACTGAACTAATTTGAATAAACAACAAAAACAATAAACTAACATAAATAAGGAAGCAAAAGGAATTTATGGGATAACAAACAAATAGCAATTGTCAAGGAAGATTGAATGCTTTGTTAAGGGAAAGATATTGATGATAAACTGAGTTTGCCTTTATGTAGTACTTAAAATTTTAAAAAGGGTATTTATCACAAAGGCCTTATGAGGTAGTCAAAGTGTTCTCAAAACCACTTTACATGTATGGAAACGGGTTTTGAAAGGCCAAATGAAAGAAGGAAATATGACTCCCAATCAAAGGTAACCTGGGGTCACTCACTGCTAGATACAATATGATTGTTAAATTTTCATTGTGAGTATCTACACCTTGGGATTGTCACATGTTATAAACGAGGGCTTGATTATTATAAGTTTAAGAAAGCAAAAGAACAAAATTAGCAATGTATTAGGCTTAAAAGTTATTTTTTTCTGCCAGAAAGCTACTTGTTAAACATGTTAAACATAAACATATAAACATCCAATATGTCAACTTTCCCAATTATTTTCATGCTCTGTTTGTGTGTTCTAGAGTCCTTCACCACTAATCAAACACTTTGTCTTCCATGGTGGGGGACTGTAGACTTTTGATTGGTGAGAGATTACCACATCTTGATTTAGATCCACCTCTATGCTCATTGATTATCTCAATATACACATATATTTTCCCCTTCTACCTTTTCTTTCCACTTGTAGCTTTCAAATGTATATAATTGTTCCTGAAAGCGATGTGGAAAATAATTGTTTTATCTCTCTATGAATTTCTTGACAAAAAACATATTCCTGGCCACTCTCCCTTCTACATATCATTTTTACCTATTAAAACATACGGTCCTTTGAAGGTTGAGACTGTCTCACTTTAAGAATTTGTAACTTTTACTACTTAGGATAGTGCTTGGAAAATAATGATTTAACAAATGCTTTTTGATTCATTGATTTCTTTAAAATTACCTGCTTCACATTTCTGAGACACCACCTCACACCTCTCAGACTGGCCAATATGACCAGAAAGGACAATAATCAATGTTGGAAGGGATGTAGGAAATCTTGGACCCTAATACATTATTGGTGGAGCTGTGAACTCATCCAGCCTTTCTGGAGAGCAATTTGGAATTATGCCTAAAGGACAACAAAAATGTGCATACTCTTTGACCAAGTACCACCTGAAGAGATTATGAAAAATGGTAAAATCATCACTTGTACAAAAATATTTATAGCAGCCCTGTTTGTGGTGGCAAAAAATTGGAAATTAAGTGAATGTCTTTGAATTGGGGAAATGGCTTAACAAACTGTGGTATATATAGGTCATGGAACACTATTGTTCTATTAGAAATCAGGAGGGATGGGAATTCAGGAAAACCTGGAAGGATCTGCATGAACTGATGCTAAGCGATATGAGCAGAGCCAGGAAAACATTGTATACTATAACAGCAACATGGGGGTGGTGATCAACCTTAATTGACTTGCTCATCACTTCAGTGCCACAACAAGGGATAATTTTGGGCTATATACAATGGAGAATACCATCTGTATCCAAAGAAAGTATTATGGACTTTGAACAAAGACCAAAGACTATTACTGTCAAATTAGCAAAAAAATGTTATCTTATTATGTAATTTTACTATCTCATACATTATTTTTCTTACTTAAGGATATGATTTCTCTGTCATCACATTAAACTGAGATCAATGTATGATGTGGATCCAATGTAAAAGAATGCCTTCTGTAGGGGGTGGGGGGGGAAGGAACAAAGAATGGGGGGAAAAGTTGTAAAACTCTAAACAAATAAATTTTTTCTTAAAAAATAAAATAAAATCACCGGCTTCAGTTTTATACATAGCATTTAAAGAAATGGGTGCCTAGGCCTTGGGTCTATTGATATTCTTTTCATTAGATCACCCCATTTCAGATATAAAGACTAGCTGATTGGGAATGAATCAAATTATGTAACAAAATTCTTGGTTTTTGTAGAAGTAATAATTGTATCACATGGAGTATAAATGTAGGACTGAGTTATTGGTACTCACCTAAAAATCTGTGTGTGAAGTTCAGAACATTGGGTAATTTTTTTAGATTAACAAATAATCTGTTTTCCTTCCATTCCTAAAACTAAAGGCTCACTTACCTTTTCTATCTCCAAAAATATACAAAGCTAGGATTGAGCTTATTTCCTGCTTTCTCAGAGGTTCACTGAACCCATTCTTAGTTTCTTCAAAACAGGTTCTTGACTGTAAAATAAAGATCAGGCACACTAGGCATTCATTACTTGAAATTATAACCATGATGACTTTAACAACTTGAACTAACATTTTAAAATAATGTTTACATTTCAGACAGAAGACCAGAACCTGAGGATATAAGGTAAGTGATCATTCTATGCATCCAGGCAATAATTTTCCAAACCATCTCATATCATAGGTCAAATGCCAGCAAGATAGAAACCCATGCTAGAAATAACACTGGTCAGAGAGTGGGGTCATGAAAGCTTAGGACTGACAGAGAGGTCATAGGCCAAATATTCTACAGTTAGCTTTTGTTCTCTTGCTGTGCTTCAGAAGGTAGATAGGCTACTACCTCTTCTCTCTCATACTTTCTTTCAGGGTTTCCCAAATACTGAGCTAGCTCTGGCAATGCATGTGTCAAACTCATTGTCAGTGTGCACGTCCTCAGATAGGACTCTGCCAAGGTAAGTGAGCTTTTACACATTTGCTCAAAATTTCTCCATTTGCTGAAATCAAAGGTTCCACACATGGATGATGTGGTGCAGGATAATGGAGCACCTATGTTTTCTTGGTGTTAATTCTTAGACCTAAATGATCTTTAGCAGCAGAGAGTGAATCCATACTTTGTTGCTTCTCTGCTTAAGAGTGCATTGAGCACAATCATCTGCAAATAGAAGATCATGCACCAATACTCCCTCCACTTTGATCTTAGCTTGTAACCTTTTTTCATGTTGAAGAATTAAATTGAGGATCTCCAGAGCCATTTTGCTTTCCTCATTGCCTTATGGCTGTGAAACCTGGACAATCTCCCAGTGGTATGTCATGGAACTGAATCTATTTAAATTGCCTATTTTATTTAAATTGTCTTAGGAAGATTCTGAAGATCACCTGGCAGGAGAAGATATCAGATACTGAGGTCCTTTCTCAAGTTAAGCTGCCTAGCATTCCATTATTACTGCAGAGAGTGCTACTATGATGGATTGGGCATGTTAGAATGCCAGAATTACATTTTCCAAAAACACTATTCTAGGGAGAACTCACAGGGCAAGCACAAGGGGGTCAGAAAAATGCAATATTGAGACATCCTCAAGACCTCTTTTAAGAACATTAGAATTGATTGCACAGCATGGGAGACACTGGCACAGGACTGCCCAGCATGGTGTGCCCTCATCAGTGAGGGTGTTGCACTCTATAAGGAAGGAAGCACCTCAAAGGAAACATAACACATGTAGGTTTAGAATAAATATCCCAGTTTTTCACATGGACTATTTGTGCCAGACCAGTAGTAGAGCATCCCAAACTCATATTAGTCTGATAACCACAGTTGAACACACTGTATTTTGTCTCAAACATAGTGATTTAATTTTGATCTTCTTCAATAACAAAGGACAAAAAACAGAATCATGCTTCAGAAGGTAGACTGATTTACAGTATTATGGAATATATAAAAATAACTCACTATAGAATGGGGTTATATTGTGTTTGGAAAGTTGTGTTGTAAGGTTTGCAAAAAAAGCAACTTCCCTTTCAAATTTCCCTGAGATTATGATTCTATACAGACTGTTTGATTCATATTTTTATTTCAAAATGATCTTTTCATTAACTACAAATAAAACATAATAATCACTATTTTTTGTGGTTTGTGAGTAATGGTGTTTCTCCTATATGGAATGTCTAGTCTACAATTATTGCTCTTCTTTTAAGGATTATTTCAAGATTTTTCTACTTCATGAAGCTTTTCTTGACTACTCTGGTTCACAGGATTTAGTTGAAGAAACTGGCAAAGTTTAGGTTGGAAAAAAGAGGAGTTGGGGATGAAGGTGGAAATGGAATATGATTTCTGTCTTTAAGTATTTGAAAGCTATCATATGAAATAGGGATTATTCTATCTGAGTACAGAAGATAAAAGTAAGAAAACAGGTGGATATTGAAGATGTGGTGACAGATTTGTTATTAGAAATAATTCCCAAATAACTAGAGTTGTTAAAAAATAAAATAGGTCTCCTTGGAAGAAATAGTTTTTCTCTTTGCTATAGGTCTTTAATCAATAATGATCTTTAAATAAAATCTCTTCTACATAAGAGATTCTGTGGTGATAATTTCATTCTACTACACTCACAAATCAAATTAGTGCATATATCTGCTCCTACATCACAAATTAATTTTTCAAGAATTTTTTCATATCTTATTTTTCTTTTCTGGACTTTCATGTCGTATTATCTCCTTTGATGTAGAGATCATGCCTTATATTTCATCATAATGCATCACACATGATTTTATATATATAAGCACAATTTGTGAATTAATTAGCATAATATTTAGTACATTTAGGATGCCACCAAAGTATTGAGGGAGGGCAACTAATAATGTACATAAAGTATCATAACCAAAGCCAAGTACTAGACTAGACATCCCTTGTACTTCAGTATTATGTAAGCCATGAACTATTTAATTAGAAACTAAATTTCAATCTAATTCATTCAACATTTATTAAGTGAATACTATGGAGGAGGCACTGTGCTAAACACTATGAATTTGTTATTCAGTCATTTCAGTTGCATTCTACTCTTTGTGACAACATTTAATTTTCTTTACAAAGATACTAAAGGGTTTTGCCATTTCCTCCTCCAGGTCATTTGACAGATGAGGAAACTGAGGAAAAAATGATTAAGTCCAGGGTAACAAATCTAAGTATCTGAGGTCATGTTTGAGCTCAGAAAGATAAGTCTTCCTGACTTTAGTGATGGCACTCCATTCACTGTACTTCTTAGCTGCTCCAATACTGGAAATACAATTAATAAAAACAAAGACAGTCCCTACTCTCAAAGCATTCACAATCTAATCAGGAAAGACAACCCATAAAAGAAGCCCAAAATCAAGGAGTAAGGTGATGGTGATGGATCTTGTTCAATAGAGATGAAACCAGAGTGAGAAGAAAATGGAAAGTGGAATGAGTTTTGAAATTTCCTATTTCAAAGAAATGATATCTATTAAAAGTAATTTCATTCATTGTGTTATTACATATTTGAGTTCTAATTACATGAAACATTGCTAAGCACTGTGCTGTATTAAACAAATCAATATAACATGGTTCCTTTCTTCAAGAAGCTCAAAGTCTGATATGAGATTAACCTAAGTTTGCCTTCTATAATTGTTGTCCTAAAAACTGAATATATCAAGTCTGAAGAGATAGTGAGAAATAATTTAAAGCAACACTAAGGAATGCATTCCATAGAAGATATATTTATCTATGAGGCAAGATAGAACTGTGAATTTACCAAGATGTTGCCTTCTACAAATGTCACCTGTGTCCTTTCTGTCACAGGTATGAACATTTCCCATGGGAGCTGATTCTTTCAGGAAAACATGAACATATTCATTAGAGGGGAAATGAGTTCATAGAATGTGATGTCCCAAATCATAGTACCTCAAAATTGATAGGGATCTCAGAGGCTATCTAGTGTAAACTATATTTTTATACTATTTTCCTTCACAACACTCTCAACAAGTAGACATTTTCAACTGTTGAATAAATATTTAAGTGACTACTATGTGGTGGATATTGTGATGAGCTACAAAGAAAGTTGTAAAAGCAACTAATTGCTAGGAATTTTTTTTCCTTACAAGTTCTGCTCTGGAACCAAGCAGAACTAGGTTAATCCCTTTTCAATACCAAAACTCTATCTATTTGAAAGCAGAATTTTTTTTATCACTTCTAGGTTAAAAATCCTCAGTCCCTTCAACTGATCCTTTTATGGTGCCATCTGTATTCTGGCTACCATCTGTGGATCTCCTTCAGTTTGTCAATGTCCTGAAGAATACAGTATTCCAACTGCAGGCTGTCCAGAGCAAAATACAATGAGATTTCCCTTTCTATAATTTTGGAAAGCTTAGACATATCAACTATTTCATCATGCATGAGGCAATGTTGGCTAATATTAAGAATGCAGCCTACTTGAAAGCCTATGTTGTTTTTCAGAGGAAATATTTTCTATCCATATTTTATTTCTCCCTCTTCCCACCATCCCTTCCAATGGTACACTTGGAAAATTAATTTTTAGAATCCAATTATAGGTCTTCACAATTATTCCTATGAAATTTTATCTTATGAGATTCAGTCCATTATTCTAGCAAGTGAAGATGAACTTGACTCTGTTACCTAATTTGTTAATTATCTATCTGTATTAGATTTTTATGATTTGCAAATTTTGGTAAGCAAGCCTTCTATGTGTGATCAAAATAATTGATGAAGAATTAAATATTAAAAAGTGACAGATATCTGGGATACTCAATTAAAAAACTTCATTCAACTTTTTTAGTGCTCTTTGAGTTCAATCACTCAGTCATTTCTTACCTTATATGTTTTAGGCTATATATATATATATATATATATATATATATATATATATATATCCTAAATATAACTATATATCCAAATACTCCTCTTTTGTCTGCACAGTTTGAAAGCTTTTTTTCAAATGCTTTCATGACAAAGGAGAAATTATATTTTAAGTATTCTTTCAATCTACCAATCTAGTGACCCTATCAAAAAAGAAAATGAACTTATATTGGTTTGACCTGTTCTTAATAAAATGATGCTAATATTTAATAACTAAATTTCTATGGTACTTATATCAGGCACTGTACAAATGCTTTAATTTTCATTTAATCCTCACAAACATCTGAGGTAGGTGCTATTATTATTCCTATTTTTACTATTGAAGAAACTGAGGGAAATGGTTAAGTGAGTTGTTTAGGATTTTATAGCTAATAAGTTGAAATTTAATTTGAAGTTAGAAATAACTGACTCCAAGTCTCATTCATTTAACAATACAATTTAGAATTTTTGTCAGGAATTGAAATAATACTCACTGGTCTATAGTTTATATACTCTGGCCTATGGTTTTCAGATTCATTTCTTTTTTTTTTCCTTCCTCCTTTGAAAAATTATGACCTTATCTACATTCTCTAATTCCCCTAAAGGGTTAATTTCAGAGCTGCTTGACATTGAATCAGAGTCATATGTCAATTCTTTAAGTATCTAGGATATAACTTATCTTGTTTGGTTAGAATTTTAAATTGGTTGATGAACTCTCTATCCAACCACATTCATTCTGCTCCTGAAACCACTCTTTCCTTGCCCGTTATCCCCCTAAAATCTCTTCCTTTAAGACACTGTGTTTTGATGAACATTTTCTTGATCTCCCTCACCAATAGTTAGTGTCTTCTCTCTAACTATGCCTTTATATTTAGGTATTTGTGTATATGTAAGTATTTATTAAATTTATGTTGACATTGTATGAATTTTTATATGTTCTTGACTTTCCCATTAGAAGCTTTTTGCAAGTAAAAGTTAATTCATTCTTTTACTTATAAACCCAATGCCTAGCACAGTATTTGACCTTCCTTTTCTATCTTTTAGATGAATTCTGAGATTTTGAGTCACCTCTTTCCCCCCTAAAATTCATCATTATGATCATCATCATCATTTTCAATGTATGAATATAATACTTAAATATGTTAGACTTTTTTGAAGCAAGATATATCAAACGTAAAATGTGACTTTGTCATAAAACAAACTAGCATACTGAAGCCAATGTTCAATGATCAGAAGAAAAGATTCTGGGATATCGTCACCTTCACAATACTAGCAAATTTAACTTAATAAAATTTCCAGCTATGTATAAAAAGTATCTAAAGAAAACATGCACATTATTATCAAAACAGTGGCCCCACCACACTCGGTAACAACAGAAAGATTTCTATTACCTAACCAAAATAGGAAAAAGAAATGGTGGATGATCTCAAGTGAATGACAAAAAGGTTTCTCTTTTTAATGACGTTAGCCTCTAATGCCTCTAAACAGATTTTGGCAATCCACAAAAGAACAGGTTTGGCACTGGGGGGGAGCATGAGGATACCCAAGGCAGAGAACAAAAACTCAGCACATGAATGGGGTGAGGTGGGGTCCTTGACTGTGGAAGAGATCTGTGGTGGAGGCTCTTACAGTTTGGAATTGTGGGGGGTCTGGGTCAATTGCCTGGGAGGACAGTAACATCTCTAACTCCATTAATCTGGACTCCCATTTAGCCCACTTGACCTAGATAGCAAGTCTCTGGTGTTGCCAGTCTGCAGGGCTCACCCCAGTTACTGGGTTGCTTGCCTTCAATGTGGAGAGTCCCAGGTGTTTCCTCTGTTCAGAACAGTCCAAGGAGTGGGTGACTGACATCCCCAGCAAGGATAGTCTTGGGAGAGAGAGCCCCTGTGGCCCAGTGAACAACCTTCTGGAATTCCTGACATCAGTGGCCTAAGGCAGTAAGTAAACCTCTAGGGTTCTCAACATCTAAAGTCTGTAACATAACACAAGAACCTTAGTAACAAATCTCAAAATGGATAAGAAAGGTCAGAGAGAAGGAGGGCCTAATAAAAGTTACCTTGAAGATAAGGAGGGGCAACATGCTATCTCAGAAAAGGATGGTAGAAGCTTTTTTTATATGTGAAGCTTCGGAGGAGAATATAAATTGGTCTCCAATCCAGAAGATTTCTAGGAAGAGCTCAAAAAGGATTTTAAAAATCAAGTGAAAAAATCAGGAAAATAAATGCAAGAGAAAAATAACATCTTGAACAAAAAAGTAACAGAAGAAAACAATTTCTTTAAAAATACAATTGAGAAAATGTAAAAAGAAAATAGTTCCTTCAAAAATATAATTGGGCAAATAGAAAAAAAAAATAAGAGCTCCTTTAAAAACAGAATTGACCAAATGGAAAAGGAGATGCAAAAGTCAACTGAAGAAAATAACTCCTTGAAGAATAGGCTGGAGCTAGTGGAAATTTTTGTTTGTTTGTTTTGCAAGGCAATGGAATTAAGTGGCTTGCCCAAGGTCACATAGATAGGTCATTATTAAGTATCTGAGGCCACATTTGAACTCAGGTCCTCCTGAATTCAGGGTTAGTGCTCTATCCACTGTGCCACCTAGCTACCCCTGAGCTAGTGGAAATTAATGACCATGAGATACCAATAATTAGTTAAACAAATAAAAAAATGAAAAAAAATAGAAGAAAATATAAAATACATTATTGATAAATTAACCTGGGAAATAGATCCAGAAGAGATAATTTAAGGATTATTGGACTACATGAAAGATATGATAAAAAAAAAACCTGGATAGCACTTTTTTTCAGGAAATACTCAAGAAAAACTGCCCTGATATCCTGGAAGCAAAGGGCAAAATAATCATGGAAAGCATGCACCAATCACTTCTTGAAAGAGGCTCCAAAGTGAAAATGCCAAGGAATATTATAGTCAAATTCCCAAAGTATTAGATCAAAGAGAAATTCCTACAAATGGTCAAAATAAACAATTCAAATACAAAGATTTTTCAGTCAGGATTACAAATGAATTAGCTGCATCAACATTAATGGATCAAAGGGCTGAGAATATAATATTCCAGAGGGCAAGGGAGCTTGTTTTACAACCACAAATATACTACACAGCAGAACTAAGCATACTATTTCAAGAAAAAAGATGGATATTTAATGAAATAGGTAATTTTCAAACTTTTTTGATGCAAAGACCAGAACAGAACAGAAAATTTGATCTGCAAACAGGAAATTAAAGAGATACATGAAAAGGTAAATGGGGAAAAAGACTACTTTAAAGTTGTTATATTCCTACATGGGAGAAAGATCTTATAACTCTTGAGAATGATATCACTATTAGAGTGAGTATACTCACACTAAAGGTAGGGACATAAATTGATTGTGATGGGATGAATTAAAAAAAATTAAGACATTAACAAAAGGGGAAATTGTAATGAGAGGGCAAGAATGGGGAGTCAGAATGGGAATAAATTTTATGACATGAAGAGGCCCACATGACCTATTACAGTAGAGGGAAAGAAGGGGGGGGTGAGAACAGCTTGAATCTTGTTCTTATTGAAATTGGTTCACTCAATTGAGTTTAAAAGTTTATCTTACCCTTCAAATATTAGAAGGGGAAAGGAGGGGAAGAGACACAAGAACTAATAACAGAGGGAAGGAAGGAAGAAGGGGAAAAGGAGAAATGGGAAGAAAAGTGAGGGTGGCTGATAGAAGGGAGACTTTGAGGGAGGCTGTATTCAGAAGCAAAACACTAGTGAAGAGGGATAGGGTGAAAGGAAGAAAAAATGCAGAGGGGAGATAGGATTAAGGGTAATAAAGATTTATCAATTATAACTGTGAATGTAAATGGGATTAATTCTTTCATAAAATAGAAGTGGATGGCAGAGTGGATTAAAAAACAGAATTCTGTGCATAATATAATAGGTACATATTGCTATGTATAATATGTATAAGAAACACATTTGAAGTGCAGAGATAAACAAAAGAAAGGTAAAAGGTTGGAGCAGAAGAATGCTTTAACTGAGTGAAAAAAGCAGAGGTAGCAATCATTATCTCAGACGAAAGAAAAGCAAAAATAGATCCCATTAAAGGGGGTTAGGAAGTACATTACAACTTCCTACAGGGTACCTTAGACAATGAAATAATTTCAATACTAAACATGTGTGTACCAAGTGGTATTGCATCCAGATTCTTAGAGGAGAAGACAATTGAGTTACAGAAAGAAAGTAAAACTATATTGTTAGGGGTTTTAACCTCCCTCTCTCAGCATTAGGTAAATCTAATCATAAAATAAACAAGAAGGAAATGAATGAGGTGAATAAATGTTACAAATGATAGCCTTCTGGAGAAAATTGAATTGGGAAAGAAAATAACACACCCTTTTTTTTCTCTGATGCATAACAAATACACAAAATTGATCATATGTTGAGCATTAAAAAACTCAAATGCAGAAAGACAGAAATAGTAAATGAATATTTTTCAGGTTATGATGAAAGCTTGATCTATCTAAAACTATCAACAAGCATCATATATAATGGGTTCAAGCTTAATAGGAATTCTAGTAAGTTCAGGGTAAACAAGGATGCCCATTATGACCACTACTTTTTAAATATTGCATTAGAAATGTTAGCTTCAGCAATAAGAGATGAAAAAGAAATTGAAAGAATAAAAGTAGATAATTAAAAATACAGTTCTCAGTCTTTGCAAATGACATAATGGTATTCTTAGTGAATCCTAGAAAATCACCTAAAAAACTACTTGAAACAATGAACAATTTTAGCAGTGTTGCAGGATATAAAATAAATGCACACAAATCCTCAGCATTTCTATATATTTTCAAAAAGACACAACAGCAAGAGATAGAAAGAGAAATTCCATTTAAAGCAGTTAAATATTTGGGAGTCTATCTGCAAAGACCAACTCAGAAACTTTATGATAACAACAAAAAATACTTTCCACACAAATGGCAAATGTCAATTGCTCATGGGTAGGTGGAGCTAATTTAATAAACATGTCAATTCTACTTAAATTAAATTACTTTATTGAGTTAGAAAAAATAGTAACTAAATTCATATGGAGAAACAAAAAGTCAAGAATATCAAGGAAATTATTGAAAAAATGCAAAGGAATGTGGCATAGCATACCAGATCTAAAATTAAATTATAAAGCATCTGTCATCAAAGCTGTTTGGTATTAGCTTAGAAATAGAGTGGTGGATCAGTGAAGCAGATTAAGTACAAAAGAAGCAGTAATAAATGCTTATGGTCTTCTGCTGTTTGATAAATCCATAGATTCTAGCTTTGGGATGAGAATTCACTACTTGATAAAAACTTCTGGGGAAAACTGAAAGATAATATGGCAGAAACTAGGCAAAGACTAACATCTCACACCTAATACCAAAATAAGGTCAAAATGGGTACAGGATTAAAGATAAAAGGTGATGCCATAAGGCAATTCAAAAATATAGAATAGTTTATCTGTTATATTTATGGAAAGGGGGATGGTTTATGACCGTTTACATTATAAAATGTAAAATGGATAATTTTGATAACTTAAAAATTGAAAAGTTTTAATAAAATAAAATCAGGGTAGCTAGGTGGTGCAGTGGCTAGAGCACCAGCCCTGGAGTCAGGAGGTCCTGAGTTCAAATTCAGCCTCAGACACTTAATAATTACCTAGCTGTGTGGCCCTGGGCAAGCCACTTAACCCCATTGCCTTGCAAAAAACCTAAAAAATAACAAATAAAATCAATGCCACCAAGATTAAAAGGAAGGCAGTAAGTTGAGAAACTATTTTTATAGCTAGTGTTTGATAAAGGTTTCATTTCTAAAATATAAAGAGAACTGGATCAAATTTATAATAATACAAGTCATTCTCCAAATAATAAATGGCCAAAACATATGAAATTCTCAGATGAAGAAATTCAAGTTATGTCATATAAAAATGCTCTAAATCATTATTGATTGGAGAAATGAAAATTAAAACAACTCTGAGGTTCTAACTTCCATCTATCAGATTGACCAAAATAACTATAAATAACATATTCATCAATGTTTGAGGGGATATGAGAAAACTGGGATTCTAATGCATTATTGGTGGAGTTGTGAATTGATCCAATTTTTTCTTGAGAGCATTTTGGAATTTTGTCCAAACAGTGATAAAACTGTGTATACCCTTTTATCTACTATGAGATCTGTATCCAGAAGAGATCACAACAAAGGGTAAAAAACCCTCATGTTCCTAAATCTGTACTTGCAAAGTATTGGACATTGAGGGGATGCCCATCAATTGGGGAATGACTGAACAAATTGTGGTATATGAATGTGATGGAATGCTGCTGTTTTATAAGAAATTATTTGGGATGAGACTTCAGAATATTCTGGAAAGACTAGCATGAACTGATGGCTGAATGAAGTGAGCAGAACCAGAAGAACATTGTAAATATGAATAGCAACACTTATCGATGATCAACCATGATAGACTTGTTCATTTCAGCAGTAAAATAATCAAATACAATTCTAAAAGACTTCCAATATGATGGAAAATACTATCCATATCCAGAGAAAGAACTGTGAAGTTTAAATGCACACCAAAGCTTACTATCTTCAATTTTTAAAAGATGTCTTATGCATTATTTTTTCCTCTCTAATGTTTATTTACCTTCTTTCTATTTGATTTTTCATTCACATTATGATTAATAGGGATATATATTTATCACAATAATTCATGTACTATGATTAGATTGTTTTCTATCACAGGAAAGAGGGAAGGAAGGGAAGGAGAAAAATGTGAAACTCAAAACTTTGTAAAAAAAGATTCTTGAAATCTATCTTTGCATGTAGTTGGAAGATAAATAAAATAGTAAAAAAAATAGAAATATTTCCTTATCAAACAGATATCACCTGACAGAGAAATAATAAAGACTATTAAGAGGTCCATTGTCACTCGACTTATTAAAAGTTGTTATCATTGGTTTACCAGTGGAGTCTTAGATATTGTAAAATCAAAATGTCTGCTTTAGAGACAAGGTAGATAAATGGTTCAGTGAATAAAATACTGGGTCTGGAGTCAGGAAGATTCATTTTCCTACATTCAAATCCAACTTTAGGCATTTTCTAGCTACCCTGGACAAGTTACTTAAACCTGTTTGCCTCTGTTTCCCAATCATTAAATGAGCTGGAGAAGGAAATGACAAACCCCCACCACTGTGTCTTTGTCAACAAAATCCCGAATGGGAACATGAAGATTCATACTTGACTGAAGAACAGATTTAAACAAAGAGAGGGCAAGCAAATGACCTAATTCAAGAATTTTTTTTAATAGAATAGCAGATATTTATGTTAGCATTTAGGATAAGATTATTGCTTCCAGAAACTTCAGAAAGGTCAATTGTAAGGAGTCTGGATTCCTTCACAAAGGCTTCAATAAAAATGGTAGAAATGGTGCAACATGTTGCTTCAGGCTGCCAAAATTAACACCTGCCAAATAGATGCAAAAATATGAATTATTGGAATTACATATCAGATACTACATAATTCTTATAGCCAAGTTTGCAAACTTCAAGAAGAAACCTCAAAATATCCATGAAAATTAAATTATAGATTAACCAAACCATTATCTCAAATAAAATTTTTGTCAATAATTACCCCGATCAACATACAAAAATTGTTGTACATTGTAAATGAATACTACCATACTCCAAACCATAGGCAATAAAATTTTCTCCAAAATATTGAAAGCTAATAGCAGGGGTAGCTAGGTGATGTAGTAGATAGAGCATAGGCCCTGGAGTCAGAAGGACCTGAGCTCAAATCCAGCCTCAGACGCTTAATAATTACCTAACTGTGTGATCTCGGGCAAGTAACTTAATCCCATTGCCTTAAATAAATAAAACTTTTTTAAAAAGAAAGCTAATATCAGAAATTGTGATGAGAGAAAGAAACCTTTATCATTCCCATCATTCTCATTTTAAGTTACCTTGAAGGTGCTTTTGGCTGAGCAACAAAAGATGAACCTGCACCCTAATACTTTCTGTCACAAAAAATCAATCATTTTATCCATCTGCATAATAGTTTACTGAACTCAAAACAACAAGTATAATCACAGGATAGCTACTTGTCCTTGGAGCATTTCTAAGTATGCTCCATCTGACATAAACAGGGGAAGAATGAAATAACTGACATTTATATAGTGCTTTAAAGTTTGCACAGCACTTGACACACATTATCTCATTTTACTTCATCAACCAGTTCATCTTTATTAACATGAATCAGCTACAGAATTGCACCTCACCTTTTGTATTTATAACCTTTTAAAGAATCATATTATCATTTTCATGCCAAGAAGTTATTGGCTTTGCTTTTAGCAGCAAGAATATCATCAAATGTCTACATCATTGAAGTCATAATCATTCACCCAATGAATTTCATCTTCTAAACTATAATAACTGTTGACATTTAAGAACAAAGATTCCTTACAGCTGATCAGATACATGGCATAACCTCATTTTTATTCTGTATGTTGCATCACACTCCCTCCCTTGTTCTCTTCTATGATCATTTAATAATAAGTTGTCAGCTGTTAAGATGTTGAATGTATTTCTACTCTTGCAGCACAAATGTCAGACTTTGAAAAACATAATCTTAGGACATGCATATTACATATGCATATTATGCATATTTGAAATTATCAGGAAGTTTGAAAAATTGGAAAGAAATAAATATTAGCAATGGCAGAGAGGAAGACCGAGTAAAGCAAGTTTTTTCATGGGAAGAAAGTATGTCAATGCCAGTGCCAATGATTCTATTGGAATAAATATTGATGTGAAGCTATTGGTTTATTTTCCCCCTGGTGGGCCTGATACAATGGACTCCTCCTATTTTCCTTTGTATTGAGAAACAGGTATGCTGATGACATAACTCTAAAAGTTTTATTTCTTTTTAAGAATATATAAAGTCGGGGTGGCTAGGTGGCCTAGTGGATAAAGCACCAGCCTTGGAGTCAGGAGTACCTGGATTCAAATCTGGCCTCAGATACTTAATAATTACCTGTGTGGCCTTGGGTAAGCCACTTAACCCCATTTCCCTTGCAAAAAACCTAAAAACAAAGAATATATAAAGTCTTTTATGACCAAGGAAGAGATGGAGAACATCATTAAAAACAAACTAGATAACTTAGATTACAATAAATTAAAAAGCTATTGCACAGGCAAAACCACTGTAAATAAGAAGAAAAGAAATGTAGTAAATTGGGAAACAATTTTTACAACTAGTATTTCTGACAAATGACACATTTCTAAAGTATACAAAGAACTGAGTCAAATTAAAAAACAAATAAACCATTCTCCAGTTGACAAGTGGTCAAAGGATATGCAAATGCAATATACAGATGAGGAAATCAAAGCAATCCATTGTCATATGAAAAATTGCTCTAAACCACTACTTGTTAGAGAAATGGAAATTAAATCATCTCTCATGGTATCACCTCACACCTCTCAGACTGGCCAATATGACCAGAAAGGACAATGATCAATATTGGAAGGGATGTGGGAAATCTGGGACACGAATACATTGTTGGTGGGGCTGTACTCATCCAACCTTTCTGGAGAGCAATTTGGAATTATACCCAAAGGGAAACAAAAATGTGCATACCTTTTGATTGAGCAATACCACTTCTATACACTTCTGTACACTGAAGAGATCATGAAAAATGGTAAAAACATCACTCATACAAAAATATTCATAGCAGCCCTGTTTGTGGTGGCAAAGAATTGGAAATTAAGTGAATGTCCATCAATTGGCGAATGGCTAAATAAACTGTGGTATATGTATATGATGTAACACTATTGTTCTATTAGAAACCAGGAGAGATGGGAATTAAGGAAAGCTTGGAAGGATTTGCATGAACTGATGGCAAGATGAGCAGAACAAGAACATTGTACACCCTAAGAGCAACATGGGGTGATGATCAACCTTAATGGACTTACTCATTCTATCAGTGCAACAATCAGGCACAGTTTTGGAGTACCTGCCATGGAGAATACCATCTGTATCCAATTGTGGAGTTTGAACAAATACCAAAGACTATTACCTTTAATTAAAAAAAAACAACAACATTATCTTATTATGAAATATTTCTATCACTTATACTTTATTTTTTTGTTAAGAATATGATTTCTCTCTCATAACATTCAACATATACCAATGTATAGCATAGAAACAATGTGAAGACTAACAGACTACCTTCTGTGGGAGGTGGGGAGAGGAAAGCAAGATGATTAGAGGAAAAATTGCAAAATTCAAAATAAATAATTTTTTTAGAAAAAGAATATATATATATGTATATATATGAAGTCTGATGGATTTTAGAACTCGTTCTATGAGGCACATGTCAACCCTCCATAAGTTTGTAGTTAAGTATTAGAGAGTTCCCTAAGATTCTGATAGGTTAAGAGACTACTGATATTATTATGTCTATTTTACAAATTAAGAAACAAGTTTGTGGGGCAGCTAGGTGGCGCAGTGGATAGAGCACCAGCCCTGGAGTCAGGAGTACCTAAGTTCAAATTTGGTCTCAGACACTTAATAATTGCCTAGCTGTGTGGCCTTGGGTAAGCCACTTAACCCCCTTGCCTTACCAAAAAACCCCACTAAAAATAAAAAGAAACTAGCTTGCAATGACAAGGCCTATAGCCCTGTACAGATAATAACTGTCAAAAGTGGATATGACAGTCTCAGGCAGATGGGAGGAGGAGAGAGGTTTAGAATTTAGAACTCAAAACTTCAAAAAAAGAAATGCTAATATTTTTGTGTAATTGGGAAAAATAAAATATTATTTTAAAAAGTAGGAGATGAAGCCTAATTTTTGTTTGGTATACTAACCATTCATATCTTTCTACCTTTAAGAATAAATTAGGAGGGGGTTGGCTAGGTGGTACAGTGGATAGAGCATAGGCCCTAGCATCAGGAGGACCTGAGTTCAAACCCGACATCAGACACTTAATAATTACCTAGTTGTGTGGCCTTGCCCCACTGCCTTGCAAAAACCTAAAAAATAAAAAATAAAAAGCAAAAGAATAAATTAGGAGAAAGCATACTTCACAATTAGTATGACTTCAAAACAATAAAAATGTGATTAGTGATCCATTATTTTCACTTATTAATACAAAGGTGATTTTTAATGATGCCAATGGTACCAAAGATAGCTCCCAAAATGACCCAGGACAAAAGATTAGTAATGAATATAAATCATATCTAAGATTTTTATTTTTGTATTTTGGATAATGTTCTTAGACTATTTGAATTAAATGAGGATCTTAGTTGCTTCAAAGTGTGGTCTTATGACCTATTGCTTCTTTTAGTATGGTTATTGCTTATAAAAGTCCAGATGAAGCTGATCATTCTGAAACATTTTGCATTCATTCAACAATCATTTATTGTTTTTGTTTTTAATCTTTTTAGTCATTTCTGACACTTTGGGAATTTCCAGTATCTTTGCCAAAGACATAGAAGTGATTTGCCATTTCTTTCTCAAGCTCATTTTACAGATAAAGAAGAAAACGAGGTAAACAAGATTGCCCAAGGTCATGTAGCCAGCATTTGTCTCAGGCTGAGTTTAAGTTCAGGTCTTCCTGACTCCAGACTCGGTGCTCTATACATTGTGTCACTCTTTTAAGCCTTTATTAGATACTTACTATTTTACAGGCAATATATTAGACATTAGGAATACTAAAGTTCTGCCCTATAGGAGCTTATGTTTCTCTGGAAAAAATTTTTTCACCCTTGTGACAGAATCCTTCTATGAATTGACTTAGTCATGAGAATCTCTGGAATTGCTTTTCTTTCCTCTGTTTCCATCTTCTAGTTGGTTTAGATAAAATCAATGCCATAAGGTAAACAGTGTTTATCCTATCTTGAGATGAACTATAATTTTGTAGCCTGACTGACTTGTAACTTCATCTTCTGACTGACTTTTCGTAATATAACTGAAAGAGCATGGCCTCATTTGCGAGACATTACACACCACTCTTTGATCTTTTCTCTTTATTTTGTAACTTCAAAACACTTTGAGATGTTAACAAAAATTGTTGCCACAGGGCTATACATTTTGGTGATTTATCCTACTAGAAACTCAGTAAAAACCTGTCCATTTGGCAGCCTGCTACATCACCTCCCCTTGGACACTGAGTTTTCAAGGTGGATCTCCTAGTCAGAGAAGTATACGAAGTGCTGACTGACTCTAGACAAGCTTGTAACTTGGAAGTCTATGCATGCAAACACTTAACTAAATGTTCTGCTGTTTTGGGAAAGGAAAAAAAAACAGTAGATGACTGGAAAAAATTGTCTGGTTAGGAAAAGGTCTCAGAATTGTGACATATTACTTCCATAAGTTAAAGATCAACATAAGCCACAGAAAACAGCATCACATATTTGAGGACTATTTGCAATCTCCTATCAAAAGTAAGGTTTATCCTTTGATGTTCCACAATGTGTTTAGGAATCTAAAGGTGAGAGGGATTATAGGAAAAAGGTCCACGTTTCTATTGAGCATTCTTGGCAAAGAAACAATTGCTGTTCAGTTTTTTCCAAATGTGTCTGACTCCCCATGACTCCATTTGAGGTTTTCTTGGCAAAAAGACTGGAGTGGTTGTCATTTCTTTCTTGAGCTCATTTTACAGATCAGGAAACTAAGGCAAACAGGGCTAAAAGACTTCCCCAGGGTCACAGGGCTAGTAAGTGTCTAAGGTCAGAAGTAGGGGGGGAGAACTACTAAAGATGTTCCAGCTTAGAATTTGAGGACAACCTAAGTAGAAATTGTACCTCTGCTACTTATTACCTGTGTAACTATGGTCTCAGTGTCTCATTTATTGCTTTGTAAAATGCTTGGAATAGATGACCTCCTGTTCTCACCTATCTTGGAAAGTCATTAGTTCTAGTAGTGCATCTAAACTCCATCCTTAACTGAGACCTGGAACTGAACTCATAACTGATGATTAGTTGACTCAAGTTGCCTTACACAAGTTTAAACTTAATATAATAAAAGTAGACTTTTGATTTATTGCTTCATTCATTTAGTAATGGGAAATGTATTTATACCACCAGGTTTGACAATGAAGTCATCTTGATCTATGGTCTCAGGTCTTTAATACACATAGACAGCTGAACTAGTTTAATAGCTTCCAAATTTATTGGTGTTGAATAATTTTATTAGTAATAATACCAAAGGGATATCATTTATATAATGTTTAAAAGTTTGCAAAGCATTTTAAAAATACCATCTTGTTTTGTTCTTTTAACATCTCTGGAAGATAGATGCTATTATCTTCATTTTAATCTTTAAGAAGCTGGAGCAAATAGAGAGTAAGTGACTTGCCCAAGGTCACATAACCTGTTAAGTATTTGAGGCTGGATTTGAATTCAGGTCTTCCTGAATCTGGTCTAGTGTGCCACGCAATTGCTTCTAAATTAGTGAATATAAGATAGTGCTCTTGATGATTTTCTTTCAATGCTCCACTATTTGTTACGAAGTAATCTAAAGTTATCTAAAAGCCAAATGGTGATACTAGTAAGTAATAAATGTAGGAACAGCAGTAGCAAAGGTGGGTGAAGTCTGAAGGAAGGACATTAGATGACCAAGCTTATCTTGAAAGAAAAGAAGAGAAAAATACTTTTCCTCCCTTTGTAAAGGTAGGGAGTATATATGGAAATACTGCATATATTGAAAAACTCAATAGATTGGCTCATTGTTGAATAGGGAAGCTAGGTTGTGTAGTGGATAAATAATTGGCTCTCTAGTCAGGAAGTTCAACTCTGGCCTCAAATACTAACCGTATAACCCTGGGCAAGTCACTTAACAGTGCTTGCCTTAGTTTCCCTATTGTAAAATGAACTAGAGAAGGGAATGGCAAATCATTCCATCATCTGGCAAGAAAACCTAAAGAGTTGAACACCACTGAAAAATGAGTGAATAACAAAATATTTTTATCTGTTTTTTTCCTCTTTAATTTTATTTTTTGTTGGAAGTGATAGGTACAGGAAAACAAAGGAGGACAGATTTACAAATGAAGGTCATATAAAACAAAACATTTTAAAAAGAATATTGTATTTGTAGTCAGAATTTTATCCTTGAAATTAACTTGCTTCACTTCTAGGATTCAGTTTGCTGAATTATGAGATTAGGGGGTCAGA
The DNA here is from genome assembly GCF_037893015.1 of Macrotis lagotis. Classification (NCBI taxonomy): domain Eukaryota; kingdom Metazoa; phylum Chordata; class Mammalia; order Peramelemorphia; family Peramelidae; genus Macrotis; species Macrotis lagotis. The sequence continues at coordinate 143,423,590 of NC_133662.1, read as the reverse complement.
ATAGAGGCTTTCCAAGTAACTTCCAGACCTGAATTCTATAATCCTCATCCATCCTCTCTTTTTATGTGCTCCATTCCCAGTTATCTAGGACCATTAGGTTGCTGCCTCATTGGAGGCCTAACCCTTTCCAGGAACATCTCAAATTACAGAATTTTTCTTATTGCCATCTGTTTCTCAGACTATTTGTTCTGTGATCTAATTTATTAGAGGCCCACTAAAATATTGACTAAGGTGTTGCTCTATGATTCTGATACTCTTCCTAGATAATAGGGTCTCTCATTTTCCTTAACTCAGAGAACTAATTGTGGAAATTCCAGGAACCAGAAGAAACTGGTGAGGGAGATGAGGATGCTTAGAAATCTTTCAGCATTTTTCAAATGATACCACCTAAGGGGCTGCCTACCCAGACAATTCAGAACTGACTCCAGGAGCCCGGTTAACTAATCCTATATAGAAGCTGTTCAGACATTCCAGTAAAAGTGAAGAGAGAAAAGTTACAATTTGATATCATATTCTTTACCTGTCCCTTCAAAAATAGCATCAAGAGTGGAAACTAGACAGATTTTTATAAATTTAACACAATTAGGTTTCCAATAGAGAAAACAATTTCAAAAACAGCAAAACTCTCCTGGATCTCTGCTACCATTTTTCTCCATTACAACTGTTTGGTTGTAATATTAAATGTGATATTTTGAATGATTTAAAATAAAAGCTTGTAGATAGAGATAATGAAAATTGGTCTATGAATGAATAGCTCTATTTTCTTTTGAAAATGCAGAGTAGTATAGTGTATAGCATGCTAGACTTGGATTCAGGAAGACCTGGGTTCAGATCTTGATAACTGTGTAATCATGGGCAAGTAACAGTCTTTTTGGAGTCTCAACTCCCCTTTCAGCATTTCAGAGAAAATTATAACTTAGAGCATCTATTTCAGAGGGATGTTATGAGATAAACATAAGACAAGGAATACCAAGCCCCTCTCTTATTGTTCAGTCATTTCAACCATGTGGGATACTTTGTGACCTGATTTGGGTTTTTTTGGCAAATATACTGGAATGGTTTGCCATTTCCTTCTTCAGTTCATTTTAAAGCTAAAGAAGTAAAATAAACAGGGTTAAATGACTTACCCAGGATCACACAGATAGTAAATGTCTAAGGTCAGTTTTCAACTCAGGAAGATGAATGTTCCGAACTCCAGTCCTGCTCCATCCTCCTGCCTCAGCTTCACAAACCTTAATAAACTATAGAAATATCAAGTTATTACTACAGAATCTTTTTACTAATCATTATTCTTAGATCTCAGTGCACAAAAACATATTTGAAGCTGGAATTTTTTCTCAGCTGTCCAGTATTCACAACTCTTCTAGTCAGGTCCTGAAAAATGCCAGGAGATCTGGTTTTGCAAAAAAACATCAAAACCTAACCAGTCTTTTACAAATTTCCGCCAAAATCAATTGTAAGTGATTTGGGATCTCAAACACTGAAATTTGCATACTCTACACACTAAACAATTTGGTGGGTTTTGGTTTAGTTTATCTGGGGAACTGTAGGAAAGCAGTAGGACTAATCAGGCAGACTCAAATGTATTATTTGTGAATGAGGCATGTGAATGAGCTTGCCCAGAAATATTCATCTACTTCCCACTACCCTTGTCAGATCATGGTTTTCTAAGCAGCAATGCATTTCATAGATTAAGATAGAAAAATTAATTTACAACATCTTCATTGAAAATAAACTTACCACTTTCTTTCTGGGTTAGAATAGGTTTCAGAACCATGACATATTACAAGAAATTAAGGAAAAAGTATAATAATAATTATAATAATAATAACAATTATTATTATTATTACCACCGCTAATATTTATGTAGCACTTAATATTGCCAGGCACTGGGCTAGGTATTTTAAAGTACCAAGGGACAGCTGCACATATTTGTGAGGTATTTGTATTAATAAGCTAAAACCATTTTTTCTCCCAGGTAGTTATTCTTGCACTCAATTGCTACAACAATGAGTCACCTAGAATATTTCCATTTAATTGAGATTCTCTTAAGAGGCAGGTGCTATGTTTATTCTTAGGAAGGTGCTTATATCACTCAAAAGAAACTAATATAGCCTCTGTAATAAAACTTGAGTTTTACATGACTCATATATGATTCACTCTTAGCTTCTTTAAAAAATTTATGTTTCATTTTAAGTTACTAAATGTCTCCTTTCTCACACCAGAGTAGAGAAGGATAGCATTTATATGTGTATATGTGTATCTATGTAAAAGCATGCATATTTCTATTTGTCAGTTCTTTTTCTGCAGGTTGAAATTATCTTCCTTCCTAAGTCACTTGTAGTAGATTTGAATATTTATAATATTCAAAATAACTTGTCATTTGCAGTTGTTCTTTGAACAATATTGTTGTTACTATATACAATCTTCTCTTGGTGGTGCTCATATCACTTTTTATCATTTCTTGTAAGTATTTTTATGTTTTTTGCTAATATTAACCAGCTTATCATTTCTTGCAGCACACAGATATTAAAGATAAAATTTTCTGACTTGTTCATATAACATCAATGGAATATTTACCATTACTTTTTCCTTTTGGCCTTCCTTAATTCCTGTCTTTCTTGCTTTTCAATTGTAATGAATGTTTTTTAATGTAAGAGAACATCTGAACTACCAAGAAAATATATTTATAAGTTAAGATATATGTATTTGAGAAGAGATACACTAAAATATTGACTAAAGCAAATGGAGGGAGGAAAAAAAGGCATGCTCCAGATTTCTCTTCAAAAAAACAAAGGAAGAATTCCTTTCAAGATTTTTTTATTTGTTTTTAAAATCACATAGTCCTTAATTAAAAAAAATAATAATCCTTTTGACAGTCATTTAATAAATGTGAGTGATCTATGGTTTTATTATAAAGTATTCTTCTAATGATGTATTTCCTTTACCCCAGAGGCTAAGTACAAAGCAGGGAAATTATCTCGGTGATACTTTTAATAACTTCCTGTGGGATTGTAAGTTTTGGCCGAAGCTGTCTCTGCAAAAGAGTTAATCATGTAATTTCGCAGATTAGACAACACAGGGTTACTAATGAGAAACTTCAGTTCGGTGATAAACTTTTTTTTTTCTTCCAGGAATATTTTGAGAGGCCTGTAACCTTTGGCTGACACCCAGCAAGGCTATTAGTTTAACCATGCGATGCACTAGAAAATGTTCAAGAGTCAGCAGAACCTCTAGTTTGGAAAACCATTTGTAATGTTTGTGAAGAAGTCTTCAAAATCAGAACTGGCTGAAAGAGGGGGAGGAAACCCCAACAGTCAAGAAATGGACTTATCAACTTCCGATGGTTGGCATGGCTTCAGTTTCCAATTTCTTTTCAACAACGGTCTTGCTATAGCAAGCACAGATCCCATTTAAATGTCATGCTGCCCTCGGTTCTATAAACAGGGATCATCCATCACTAAATATTTAGATCTGAATTGTTGGAGCTAAGTTCTGTGCCAGGGCTACGGGGATTAATTCCTTTCAAGGTCCTCACATGATGGATCTTTCACTGAAGTAAACATCCGAGAAGAGCTCACACTATGACCATAAAATATATAAATAAAGTTTAAAGTTTAATTAAGTCAACATTATTTAAAGTGGTTGTCATATTTTATGGTGAACTCTTTGTGTTTATTTTGTATGGCTCCTAATAAATAGCCTTCCCAATCAGAAAAAAGGCATAGCAAGGTTAACATTAAAAGATTCAATGTGTGGTAGAGGGAGGAAAAAGTATATATTTCTGGGTGGGGATATCATGACTTTTGCTATCTAATTTCAGCTTAATAAATTAAAATGGTGTGCAGATACTGAAAAAAGTATGTTGGCGGTCTAAGATGCCGAGAAATACTTTAGTGCCTTGTGAACTTGGGGGCATGAGCTCTTTGCCACATATTCACAAACTAGATACCTTGGGAAATAGAAAAATAATGGTGAATAACATTTTAGTCACTATCCGAAGGATCATAGAATTACAAACACAGAACTGAAAAGGACTTTTAAGGACATCTAATTCAGTCCTCTTATTTTGCAGATGAAAAAAGTTGAGTCTCAGAAAGATGAAGTTCTTTTCAGTTTGGGGAACAATAGAAAAATACAGAAGAGCTAAGATAGGCTTAATCAGAAATAGTCTTCTGTTGGATTACTTTGAAATGATATCTTTTAAAAGGGAGAAAGTAATTTTTAAAGATGAAAGCAGAAAAGCAATCACCAACCATTTAATTCTATGCTTCATGTTCACTATAAAGCCAACCCCTCATCCTCTAATGCATTCTGTGTAGGGCATTTTTGAAAAATATAATGAATGCAAGTAAATTTGTAGTATAAATAAAGAACTGAATTCTAATGTAGTGAGTTAAACCAAAGTCTGTTCTTTTAAAGGGACACTAGCAAATAACAAGACTTGTAATCAATATAAAGAAGAAACAAGTCTGTAATTCTGTGACATCCTTATGTGGTTAACAATAGAAGAGTTTAATGAAGAACATCAAAACTTTTTCTGGAGCAAATTGATGAAGAAATGTGCATTATACAAATACTATGGCACAGAAATCCCAGTTAGACATATTATATTATATTATATTTATTTATTTATTTTGGTAAGGCAAATGGGGTTAAGTGGCTTGTCCAAGGCCACACAGCTTGGTAATTATTAAGTTTCTGAGGTCGGATTTGAACTCAGGTACTCCGGACTCCAGGACCAGTTCTCTATCCACTGTGCTACCTAGCCACCCCCAGTTAAACATATTATAACCAATCTCATGACAGTTCTACATCAGGAGTTACCCACTCACAGAAAAGTATAGGCAAAATGACTATTTTCATCCTTGTTGTCAGATGGGAATGACCTCCATTTCCTTGTCTGTTAAGATAATTTTTTTTGTTTTATTGCCTCATAACAGTCCCTCTCTTTTGAGTAGAAGGGATAATCAAAATACCTTTGTTTCATAAGAAAAAAAATAGGTTAAACATTTTTTCAGTAATGATTCTTAAAAAAACATATTTGATATCATTGGTCTGAGAGTCTAGGTTCTTTGTTGAACTGAACAAAGGAGAACAAATTCTGAAACTTTACAAACAAACATTTCTGGGAATAGATGAAATAGATAAAATGGGACATTATAAATGAAGTGAGATCTCTGGATGAGAGACTAAAAATTTTTCCATAGAGATTACAAAATCTTGCACAAGTCATGGACATTCAGAACAAAATATACATAAAATTTTAAGACTGAAAGAGAAGAAAAAAGTTAAGGTATTTTTATGAAAACAACTGACCTTGAAAACAAGTTTATATATAATGTAAGAATTATCTACCTGAAAATCATAAACAAAACAAACAAAAATTGGTACCATATTTCAAGAAACCACAAACACTATAGATTTATTAGAAAGAGAGGGCAAAGAGAAATAGAAATGTTCTACTGGCTACTTCTTGAAAGAAACCCTAAAATGAAAACTACTAGGAACACTATAACTGAACTCCAGATCTTACACATTAAAGAAAAAGAAGACTGTGATTTAGTAAGAAAGTAAGCATTCATGTATCATTGGTCTTGGTAGGTATATCTATAAAGTCCGAGAAAAAATTAGGAATTTGATATTGCAAAAGGGAAGAAAAAAGGTTGTAAAGATTGACGACCAAGATCAATGTATCCCAGAAAACTGAATGTAATACATGAGAGAGGGGAATGAATCTTTAATAAAATAAAGAACTTCTAAGCATTTCTGATGAGAAAACCATAGCTAAGAAGAAATTTTGAAATCCAAATATATGAGTTGAGAGAAATTTAAAAAATACATTGAAGTAACAAAAAGGGAGAAAAAGTTTATAACAGAGGGAGAAAAAACAAATAGTCCTCCAGAACCTAAATTCTTCAATAATCATAGAGAGCAAATAATAGAATAATCATAAATTATATCCAAGAAAATGATACTAATGAGACATCATACTAAAATTCTAATGTAATGAGTTAAACCAAAGCCTGATCTTTTAAATAGACACCTTAGCAAATAATAAGACTTGTAATCAATATAAAAGCAGTTTTGAGGGGAAAATTTTTATCACTAAATGTCTATAAGAATAAAACTGAGAAAGAAGAGATCAATGATATGGACATACAACTAAAAAAAAAGCTAGAAAAAGAACAAATTAAAGCTCCACAATTAAATACCAAATTAGAAATTCTGAAAATCAAGGAAGAGATTAATAAAATTGAAATCAAGAAAACCATTTATCTCACAAATAAAACTGAGCTTGTTTTATGAAAAAAATAAAATAGACAAAATTTGGTAAATCTGATTAAAGAAAAGAAAGAAGACAATCAATTACCAATACCAAAAGTGAAAAGTATGAACTAATCACCAATGAGGAGGAAATTAAAGTGATAATTCGGAGCTACTTTGCTGAAATGTTTGATAATAAATTTGATAACTTGAATGAAATGGATGAATATTTACAAAAATACAAACTTCCTAGATTAATAGAAGAGGAAATCAAATACTTAAATAACTCTATTTCAGAAAAAGAAATTGAAGAAAACACCAATAAACTCCCAGGTCCAGATGGATTCTACCAAACCTTTAAGGAACAATTAATTCCTATTCTACATAAACTACATTCTACATAAACTATTTTTAAAAAATAGGAGGAGTTCTGTCAAATTCTTTTTTATGATACCAACATGGTACTGATACCTAAATCAGGAAGAACCAAAAGGAAATTATAGACCAATATCCCTATGAATATCGATGCAAAAATCTTAAATAAAATTTTTTGCAATGAAGTTATTACTAGGATAATACACCATGATCAGGTAGGATTTCTAGCAAGTAGGCAGGGATGGTTCAATATTAGGAAAAACAACATAATGGAATATATCAATAGTAAAACCAACAGAAATCATATGATTATCTCAATAGATACTGAAAAAGTCTTTGATAAAATATAACAATCATTCCTATTGAAGCACTAGAAAGTTTAGGAATAAGTGGAATTTTCATTATAATAATAATAATAATAATAATAATAATAATAATAATAATAAATAGTATATATCTAAAACCATCACAAATATATATATATATAATGAGAATAAACTCAGAGCATTTCCAGTAAAACAGGGGTGAAACAAGGATGCTCCTTATCACCATTAATATTCAATATAGTATTTGAAGTGCTACCTGTACCAATTAGAGAAGAAATAGAAATTGAAGGAGAGTTGGCAATGAGGCTTTCTTTCATTCTTTACAGATGATATGATGATATACTTAGAGAATCCAAGTAAATCATCTAAAAATACTCTTTGAAACAATTAATAAATTCAGCAAAGTAGCAGGATATAAAATAAACCCACATAAATCATCAGCATTTCTATATATGAACAAGAAAGCCCAAGAACAAGGGATAGAAAGAGAAATTCCATTCAAATTAACTATAGACAACATTTAATACTCGGGAATCTACCTTCCAAGACAAACCCAGAAACTGTGTGAACAAATTTATAAAACACAATAAAGTCAGATCTAAATAACTGGAAAAAATGTCATTTGCTCATGGTTAGGTCGAACTACTATAATAAAAATGACAATTCTACCCAAATTAAATTATTCAGTTCCATACCAATCAAACTACCAAAAATATTAACAAAATTCATCTGGAGCAGCAAAAGGTCAAGGACAGCAAGGGAAGTGATGGGAAAAAAAGGTAAAGGAAGGTGACCTAACTCTACCAGATCTAAAACTATACTATAAATTGACAGTCATCAAAAGTGCCTGGTTCTGGTTAGGAAATAGAGTAATGGATCAGTGGATTAGGATAGGTTCAAAAGAAACCGCAGTAAATGACAGCATCAATCTATTGTTTGACAAACCCGAAGACATCAATTTCTTGTATAAGAACTCACATTTGACAATTGGAAAGCTGGAAAATAATATGTAAAATATTAGGCATAGACTCACATCTCACACCCTATACCAAAATACGGTCAAAATGGGTAAAGGATTTAGACCTAAAGGATGATACCATAGATAAATATTAGTACACTAAGAAATAGTCTATCTATCAGATCTATGGAAAGGGGACCAATTTATGACCACAAAAGAATAAGAGTACTCTATAAACTACAAAATGAATGATTTTGACTATTTTAAAATCAAAAGTTTTTCCATTAATAAAATCAATGCTGTCAAAATTAGAAGGAAAGCAGAAAGTTGGGAAACAATCTTCACAAATTAGAGTTCTGAAAAATGATTCATTTCTAAAATATATAGAAAATTGCTTTAAATTTATAAAGTTACAAGTCATTCCCCAATTAATAAATGGCCAAAGGATATGAATAAGCAGTTTTAAATGAAGAAATTAAAGATAAATATAATCATATGACAAAAAGGCTCCAAATGATTATTGATTAGAGAAATACAAATTAAAAGAACTCCTATATATCACCTCACACCTATCAAATTGATTAAGATGAGAAAAAGGGGAAATGATCATTGCTAGAGAGGGTGTGGGAGGATTGGCACATTGATGCATTGCTAGTGAAGTTGTGAACTGATCCAACCATTCTGGAGAGCAGTATGGAATTATGTCCAAAGAAGAATAAAAATGTTCATTCCCTTTGATCCAACAATTCCAATTCTAGGTCTATATCCAGAAGAAATAATAAAAAAATGGAAAAAGTTCCACATATTCCAAAATATTTTTAGCAGTTCTTTTTGTAGTGCCAAAGAATTGGAAATTGAGAGGATGCCCATCAATTGGGAAATGGCTTAATGAGTTATGGTGCATGAATACTGTGGAATATTATTGTTTGGTGGGACTCTAGAAAAGCATGAAATGAGTTACAGGATCTGATGCTTAGTGAAGGGAGCAGAACCAAGAGGACAATGTACACATTAATAACAGCACTGTGGGATGAACAACCTTGATGAAAGCAGCTCCTTTCAGCAGTTCAGAGAACTAGAACAACCCTATTAGACCAGCTATGGATAATGCTATCCCCATCCAAGGGAAAAAAAAACAAAACAAAACAATCAAAAACAAAAAACAACGCTTCAGAGTTTGATGAGCACTTTATAAAAATTATCTCTTATGTATCTCTTTCCCCTCATCCTAAATCCTCATTCTGAAAACGACTAATCTGTAAACATGTTTATCAAAAAAATACATGCATACAATGTTAACTTGACTGTTTGCTGAGAGGAGTGGGAAGGGAAAGTGGAAAGGAATTTTGTAACTTAAAAATATACATATGCATATGGATGAATGTTAAAAAAATAAAATAGATGAACTCTAAAAAAAAAAGGACTCATAGAGAGTTAAATAAGAGGACCTGAAAAATGTTTTATTCTATTTTAATGACCTTAAATGAAGGAGGAAAAGAGAGAGGAAAAAGGAATACACTGAAAAAGAAAGAAAAGGAGATCCAACTTTCTACTTCATATAATTATAGTAGGTAAAGAAAAGATAATATTAACATGTAGAAATAAATGAGATAAGTGTCCCACATGAGCCTCACTTTCATTTGAAGAGGAAAAAGTAGAGTTAAAACTGTATATTTTTTTTTATAAAAAACAAAAGGGAAATATAAAACAAGATGGTGTCCGTGTGTGTGTGTGTGTGTGTGTGTGTGTGTGTGTGTGTGTGCGTGTGTTGAAAAAAACCCTATGATCTGAATCTGAACAGGAAAACAAGAGCTATAGTATGTGGAGCATTAATTCATTATTACTCTTCAAAATATAACTCAGATGTTATCTCCTACTTTTTTCTTACACTTTTTTCTTATCACTCAATTTTTAGTTCTCTACATATTGAAATTATGTACTTTAATTTGCATATTATGTATACATGTATGTATCATGTTCTATTATTCTGCAAGTTCCTTGAGTGAAGGAACTGCTTAATATTTGATTTCATTTCCCTAACCCCTGTACTACTAGGCATTTAACAAATTTAATTAAATAAACATAATGTTAATTAAATTGACATTGTTGTAGGTAATTCCAATAAGAATAGAGTGATGCCTGTGATATATCCCTGGTTCTGGATTCAGAAGCCCTGGGTTCAGATATCATTTTTGACACTACATATGCGACCTTCAGCAAATTGCTAAGCCTCTCAATATCTTCAGCTGAGGGAATTGAGGAATTTGATTTGGATGAGCTTTGAGATTTCTTCCAGTTCTAGATCTATGATCCTGTGACTTAATGGCATGATAAACAAAAGTAATATTTAATAGTTTAGAGATATTTTCTGATTATCAAACATATCTTAACAAAAGAATAAAATTTGTTAAATATATTCAATATCTGAAATACGTTAAAGGAATTTTTAATTTTCCTTTAAACCTGAATTACTCTTTTAAAGAGTTCTAGGAGGAATCTGTAAAAAGAAATAACAAATTTTCCCCACATCTCAAACCTGGTTGACTAACCTTGCTCTGAACCATAGAAGAACTATGATTCATTTGTATATACATTCTCCAAATTACAAATGATGAATTTTTTTCCCTCAAAGTCCCAGTTAAATAATTTAAAATGTTAATAGTAAACTATTCTGTTTTTACCATACTGAATTTCTTAATATATCCACATGATGACAGATGTAATCCAGTTCCAAAGAACTTTTGTTAATATAATTAATGTATATATTAATGAGACCATATCCCAAACTATAATGAGGTCTTCATCTAAGTTATGTTAAAAGCTTTGAGATGTCATAAGGTGATATGTTTAAATGTAATTGAAGTAAATATGGCTTACAGATGATGGCAGGATGATGGGCAAACTGTCATTTTAGGATCCTGTAGAGAATTTAAACTTGAATATAAAATCATGAGAAGAAAACTGAAGAAAATTCTTGGAAAGAAAAATAATTTGAGCATATTTCCAACAAGGAAAAGGTGGAGGGGTGGGGATGGAAGGGAGAAAATCATGTGCTTAATTGCAAAATATACATTAAGCAAAGAATTTGGTTTTTAATGAACTGAAATGCCAGTGAAAACTCCTATTGAAAGATCATTTATTAAGAGTAGTGAAGGGGTGGCTGGGTGGCTCAGTAGATAGAGCACTGGTCCTGGAGTCAGGAGTACCTGAGTTCAAATCTGGCCTCAGACACTTAAAAATTACCTTGCTGTGTGGCCTTAGGCAAGTCACTTAACCCCATTGCCCTGCAAAACCCCCCAAAAAAAGAGTAGTGCAGTGGTAAGTAGTTAAATATCAGTGTAATTGGTAGCATAATCATTCAATAAGTTTTCCTGTGGCTTAAAAGTCAAGTCAATAAGCATTTAATAAGCAACTTTGTTGTAACCACTTAATATCAGGGATATAAAGAAAGGCAAAAAAACACTCCTTGTCCTCAAAGAGTTCATAGTTCAATTGGGGAGTTAATATTCAAACAACTATATTCAAACACTTAACATGTAACATGAGTTCCAAAACCCATTAGTATAGGATTCTCCTTTCATTCATGGAGATCAATGTCCTGTGTCTGAGTTGGGAATAGAGGGAAGCTGATTAGAGCAGGAGAATGGAAAATTCTGCTGGGAGAGGCACTTGCATCACTTCAGGTTCTGTGATCTATTCAGATGTTTCTAACTTCCAGCTTCAAGAAAAAAGATGGGTGATATCAATACCAGTTAAGGTTGCTAAAGGAAAAAGACTACAGCTTATGAGTGAATCTGGCATTCTTCATTATGTCCCTATCCTCAGTTTCTACACTAGAGACTTCAGAAACTTCGCCTTGAGTGTGATCTAAGACTATCTTGGTGGAGTTGAGAATAATGCATTTCTAATGGGAGAACTCCCTCACTACATTGTTAGTTAAATACTCTCCTATTTATATTTTTTTCTGATTTTTCTTCTGCTATGATTTGTATAAATTTTTGTTTTATTTTGTTTTTCCTATGTCACATGTGTATTCATTATTAAATCTCAATTTTGTGGGAAGAGAGTCAAGTCTTAGACATAAGGCTTGGGGTCCTCCTCTCCATTAATGAAGCAGTGACCAGATGGTAGCTTGCATCTGAAAATAACATCTCCCTGGATTCATATTTAAGAGAGGAAATAGATGTTATCTAGTCTAGTATCACATCTTTTAGAGGAGAACTGAATGGTCAGATTTTTTTCCTTAGCAATCTGCTTTCCCTTATGATAGGAAACAAAGTTTTCCTAGGAGAAAAGTGGGTACAGAAAAGGGTAAAATGCTTATTCTGACTTGCTTTGATACACACAGTGACATTCCTGCCATACATATGGGAGACAATCCACACCACAAATGTGTGCACACATGTGCACATACATGTGTGTGTACTCACACATACACATATGTATTGTATTTATGTATATACAGAGAGAGAGAGAGAGGGAGAGAATATAATTTATTTTTTACAACCCAATACATGTTTGATCTTTCTATAAGATTTATAGGAAAACATCATCAAGAATCATAAAAAAATGAGAAATATGTGTTTCTTTTTTTTGTTTTTTACTTCTTTTTTATTTTTTCCTATTACATGCAATGATAGTTTTCAACATTCCCCCTCTTGCAAGATTTTGAAATCCACATTTTTCTAAGACCCTCTGTTCCTGCTCCCTTCCCATGGCAGTGAAAAATCTGAAAAAAGTTTTGCATGTACGATTGTGTTTAACATATTTCCACACTAGTTATATTGTGAAAGAGGAATTGGAACTGGGGGGGGGGGATCATGAGAAAGAAAGAAGCAACATAAAAGAAGTTTTAAAAAATGAACATAGTATCTTCATTCCGCATTCAGACTCCATATTCCTTTCTGTGGAGGTGGTTGGAATTTTCTTTATCTCAGGATATTTCTAATGACAGGACTTTCCTTCATCACTGAATTGCTGAGAAGAACTTCATCCATCATAGTTGATCATTTCATAATTTTGCTGGTAATGTGTATAATGTTCTTTTGGTTCTACTCATTTCACTCAGAATAAGTTTATACAAGTCTTTCCAGGCTTTTCCACTTCTATCCACTGATTATTTCTTATAGAAACACAATCTGTGAAAATTATTTTCTAGATTTCTGCATTTCTTCTCCTCTTGAGTTAATTGGTTTTATTTGTGCAAAAGTTTTTTCTTTCCCTGCCTCCTATCTTTCCCCTTCCTATACTTTTCTTTCTCCTTTCCCCTTATCCCACCTCATCAATGTTTTGCTTTTGACTACCTCACACTGTCCTTTTTTACTGCTTCCTCCTACATCCCTGTTAGATAGAATACATTTATAAACCCAATTGGGAATGTACAGAGAGCAAGATTTACTCAGTGTTTTAATACACTTCATACTTTACCTCTACTAGATTAAGTCCTTGTGCCTATGCCTTCTCTTCCCAGTATAATCTTTTTTAAAGTCTTGTTTTATACTACTAGTACTCTACCTACACACATACTGTTAAAGTATATTCCACTAAACTGCCCTGATAGACCTACAATTTTTAAGAGTCATAAGCATCATCACATCAAAATCAAATTATACTCATAACCTTTAGCTGGACACCCTCCCTTCACTTGCTCCAAGAGAAATACCCAGACCCTCTGTCTAATTATGTTTCTTTCAGCTGGCCTAAGAAAAACACAATTCTCAAGAGTTAAAAATAGTGCCTTTCCATTTAGTCATATTTGCTTACATTCTTTTTTCTTTCCATTTACCTTTTTTATCCATCTCCTGGGTCTTATATTTGAAGATCAAATTTTCTGTTTAGTTCTGATCATTTTATCAGATAATTTTGAAATTTTTCTATTTCATTGAAAGTCCATACTTTTTCAGAGCATTAGTCCTGGAGTCAGGAGGACCTGAATTTGAATCCAACTTCAGATACTTAATTACCTAACCATGTGACCTTGGGCAAGCCACTTAAGCCCTTTGCCCTAAATAAATAATTTTTTAAGTCCATCCTTTTCCCTGAAAGAATATGCTTAAATTTGAGGGTAGTTGATCCTTGGTTGTAATCCAAATCCTTTGCCCTCTGAATTATCATATTTCAGGCCCTCCAATCTTTTAAGATTGCAGATGATAAGTCCTGTGTAATCCTGACTGTGGCTTCTTGGTATCTAAATTGCTTCTCTTTTTGACAGCTTGGAGTATTACTCTTTGAGCATAGAATTCTGAAAGCTGACTACAATATTCCTTTGAGTTTTTATTTTGGATCTCTTTCAATTCTACTCTAGCTGGGATTTATTTTGGGGGTGAACTATGGATTCTTTCAAGGACTATGCTATCTTCTTGTTCTGAGATATCAGGCAGTTTTCCATGATAATTTCCTGCATGTTTTTGTCTAAGTTTTTTGCTTTTGATTGAGGCTATCAGGTAGACCAATAATTCATAAATTATGTCTTCTGGTTCTATTTTTCAGGTCAGTCTTTTTCCCTTAGTACTTTATATTTTCTTCTATTTTTTTAGTCTTTTGGTTTTGCTTGATAGAATCCTTGGTGTCTGATGGAATCATTAGGTTCAAACTGACAATTCTAATGTTTAGGGTTTTATTTTCTTCTGTTGACTTTTGTGTTTACTTTTCCAGTTGGTTAATTTTACTTTTTGATGAGTTCTATTCCTTCCTATTTATCCATTTTTACTTTTAAAGGAGTTATTTCTTTTTTCATTTGACCAATTTACTTTTAAAAGTATTGTTTTCTTGAATCAATTTTTCATAATTTTTTAATTTTCTTAATTTTTCTTCATCATCTCTTTGGTATTGCAATCTCTTTTTTGAGCTCTTCCAAAAGTTCTTCTTGGATTTGAGATCACTTCAAAAAGTTCTTTGATGCTTTACATATTGGTATTTTGTCACATCTTTTCTCTTCTGAGATGGTGTTTTTATGGATCCTCTCAGAATAGTAGCTGTCTATGGTTATTGCTTTTTTTTTTATCATTTTGATAATTGAGTTCTGTTCCTGGGGCACAGGGAATATAGTTCCAAACCAGACAGGGGTCTGCTCCTTGAATTACTGCTTCCCTATGGTATTGCTTATAGTTCCTAGCAGTTTGTTTCCTGTGTTAGGGTAGCCCAATCCAGTCCTCCTTATTGTACCAGTATTTTGGATGCTCAGATTTTATTTTTTGAGCTGGGGTTGGTACCCTCACTATTTGCCTGGTGTACTACTGGCTTGCTGAGCTGAACCTGAGCTGATCTGTGGCTAAGAGACTCTTGTTGACATTCCAACTCTCCCACCCGTAATAGGCTATACTCCCCCTTTGCTCCTATGAGATAAACCTTTACTGACATTCCTCCATGATATCTTGAATTGAGAACCTGTTTTATTCTTTCTTTTTGTGAGTTCTGTAGCTTTAGAATCTGTGTAGAGGATTCATTTAAAGTTGGTTCTGTGTTTCAAGTATGCAATGATAAGATCATGGATTAACTGTGGTTCTAAAGATTTTGAGGTCTCCTTGGTTACAACTAAGTGATAATTTTCTAGAAAGTTAAGAAGGCTAGTAGCCCTTTAAGTTCTCCTCATATAACTTCCATTCCCTCCCCCTGCCACCCTGGTTAATGGTACATTGTGGATGAAGGTCAATAGCCATATGAAACCATATTTCATGAGCCCTGAACAATAGGTTTCTTCTATTTGCCAATTCTAAGTAGTCCTATATATTATATATTCCCAGAGGATATACAAGTTCAAATCAAATTTCAGAGAAAGATGAGACAAGAATCTTTCTCTAACATCCTTGGTGAAAATGAGAGTGCTTCTCTCATACTCATTCATAGGTTCCCAAACCACCAGTAGGAAACAAGTAATATGAAAGGAATATATGTGATGAGGGAACATGAATAGCGGGGTAAGTATATGGCGAGCAGCTCAAATTTTCAGTACTACTGTGCTGATAATGCCATTTTAACATCTATTTTCCTTATCAAGGTGGGGTTGTCTGCTTCTCTGCTGAACATCCCTACTGCAGTCTTTGCTGCTGCTCTTCTCAACCACCATCTATTTTTCTTCAGTCACTATGGGGATATAGAGTGAGGGGTGTCTATGTTTATTTTGCTATCCTTAAAGGTTACCTTTAAGTCTTGTGATGCAAAACCCTTGTCTACTATACCCAGATTATTCCTTAGAATGGAAGAGAAGGGGCAGCTGTGTGGCATATTGTATAAAGCACCAGCCCTGGAGTCAGGAGTATCTGGGTTCAAATCTGGTCTCAGACACTTAATAATTACCTAGCTGTGTGGCCTTGGGCAAGCCACTTAACCCCATTTGCCTTGCAAAAAAAAAAGAATGGAAGAGAACAAGCATATTTATTAATCACCTATTATATACCAAACACTGTGCTATGTTTTGCAAATGTTATCTCATCTCATCTTCACAACAACCCTGGGACTTTTTTTGGAAACAGAGCATTATAAACCTACCCATGGATCAGAAACATGTCTGATAGCAATGTGAATAGTGGCAAGAAGCTGGCATTGGAATATCAGAAGGTTATTATAAAAGTCCATGTAAGAGGTAATGAATTTCTGAAGAAGCATTGTGGATAACAGGCAGGCAGGCAGGCAGGAAAAGAGCAAGGAAATCAAATTGACCTTAATAGGCAACTACCAAATTTGAGGGAAAAGAATGAGAATGTAAGCAAAGATAAATGAAATGAGAATTTGGGTGATGGGGAAAACATAAGAGAGTGAAAAAACTAGAGTAGATGTGGGGAGGTAGATGATGATTTCAATTTTAAATATTGTAGGATTGTTTTCAGAATTAATACTTCAGTACGATATTTTTTGGTTTTCATTTCATTTTATTTATTTTTTAATCCCTGGGTAGCTTTTAGAAATCACAGAAAGAACAGGCATGATGGCTTAATACTTCCCCACCATTTCATTGTTTTCCAAATCTTCAGTATTCTGGGTTCACAGCTGTTATCCTCTATGTAGTTACACGAGAACTTCTGTAGTGATTTCACATGATATTACCATTCATATTCTGCTAGGAACAAAAAAGAAAAAAACACCCGTTACCCTCTCGGGAATCTTCAATATAAACATTAATAGTTTCCCACATCTTTGTTTAGAGAATAGCTTGAGGATTTCTAAACTTTAAAATCTTATTCATTCCAGAAGAACAGTCTCATTTATAGCCACATAAATCTTAGCCATTTAGAATGATCAGGATTGTGGAACTTCAGAAAAGAAATTCTCTAGAGAATCTATAGGTAGTATTGACTGTCTTCAAAATAAAGCAAATCAGATTTTGAGAGGCAGCTCAGGACATATGTACCATTGACAAAGATCAATTTAATTAAACTCAAATAACATTTGTTGAAATCCTGTTATGTACAAAGCCTCATGTTAAGTGCTAGGAATAAAAAGGTAACAACAACTGGATCTTTGCCTTCAAGGAAGTTAGTTAAAAATAGCTAACTAGAAAGAAGGATTTAAGTAGGAAGGACTGGTATATCTTTGCTACAACTTGAGTTTCCTTATAGCAAGGATACAACCTGGATTCCTTTTTAACCACACCAAAAACAGGTAGCAGAAGGGAATGATGCTTAGAGAATAATCTAAGACTCTGTAGCTATGGAAGAGAAGAGATTCTGACATTGGGTGAAGGGAATAGTCCCATCCCCTTCCAAGGCTTTATTTACTTGGTACACTACATTCTCAACTTCTTCTAGTAAGATGAGAATTTCTGATTACCATCTGTTGATGAGAGAGGTGAAAGGTATAGGGATAATGATCTAAGGATCACATTAGGAATAATAGTAATAACTGTAACATTTATAGATCAATTGCAAAGTGCTATGTCTTATCTGATAATAGTCACTTGAAGGAATTCCATACTGCCTAGTCTTCAGTTCAGAGAACAGTAACTGGACTTTGGAAGGACTGAAGTAGGAGATTTTTCTCCTTTCAAGATGTGAGATTATCTTAGAAAGTCTTGGTAGTTTGCAAAGGAAAAAAAAAACCAAGAAACAGAACAAATTCAAAATTCCCAATTTCACACCAAATTCTAAATCCTGGAAAATAAAGAAAACCATTGAATTAATAAATAAAATTAGGAGTTGATTTAATGAAAGAACTAATAAAACAGAAAAAAACCCATTGATTGATTGATTTGATGTTTTAAAAAAAGAGGAGAAAAATAAAATCAGTAACATCAAAAATGATTTGAGGATAAATTTAAATTGAGGATGAAATTAAAATAATTATTAGGAGTAATTTTGCCTAATTCTATAAGAATAAGGTAGCTAGGTGATGCAGTGGATAGAGCACTAGCCTTGAAGTCAAGAGGATAAGACTTTGAATCCAACTTCAGACATTTCCTAGCCAAGTGACCTTGGGAAAGTCACTTAACCCTGATTTCCTCAATCCAGAGCCATGTCCAATCATCCTGATTCAAATCTAATTACTGGACCCAGATGACTTTGGGGGACAAAAATGAGACTGGTGACTTAGCACAGTACCCCCCATTGAAATCTAACTCACGTGCTTGTCTTGGCCTCACTTTCCTAATATCAGGGTCTTCTTTGAGAATGAAGAACCAATATCTTCATATAAGAATAAATTTAAAAATTTAAGTGAAATAAAAATATTTACAAAAACATAAACTAACAAGATTAGCAAACTGTCAAGACTGACAGAAGAAGTATAAAATCTAAATAAATCTATTTTGGGGAAAAAAAGTAATTGAACAGGCCATAAATTAACTTCCTAAAGGAGAAAAAATTGTATTTGATTTATTTACAAGTAAATTTTACCAAAAAAATTAATGAACAATTAATTCCTATATAAAAGAAATTATTTAGAGTAATAGGCAAAGAGGGAATCCTACCAAATTTCTTTCATGAAACAAATTTGGTGCTGATACCCAAACAAAGAGCAAGGACAGAAAAAGAAAACTATTTACCAATGGATCACTATTAAATACTGACATAAAAATCCTAAATAAGATACTAGCTAGAATATTACAAAAAATATATCACAATGATTATGCATTCAACAAAGAGGAATTTATGTCAGGAATGCAGGGCAGAATCAATATAGGAAAACTATTAAATCATTAAATCATATCAAAATGAAAAATCACATAGTTATATGAATAGATGATAAAAAGGCTTTTGAAAAAATACAATACAGATGACTTGAAAGAATAAGTATAAATGGATTTTTCCTTAATGATAAGAAGTATCTACCTAAAATCATTCGTAAGCATTATCTGTTATGGGAATAAGCTGGAAGCCTTCCTAAAAAAGTCAGGAGTGAAACCAGGGTATCTATTATTGCCAATATTATTCAATATCATGCTAGAAATGCTTGTAATACCAATAGGAGAAGATAAATCATCAGAATTCATATATATCAAAATAATCTACAAGAATAGATTGTTAGAGATAGTTCATTGAAAATAAATAAAAAACCAGAAACTAAGTGGATATAATTATAAAATAATTTAGGCAAATAACAGATGTGAGATTCTCTTAGAAAGCAGAAATATTAATTATTCATGAGTAGGTCAAGTCAATATAATAATAATAATAATGACAAAGCTACTTAAATTAAAATTCAGTTCCATTCCATTTATATTACCAAAAATATTTTTAGCTAGAACAATAATAGAATTATTTGAAAAAACAAAAGTCAAGGATATAAAGGAAATTCATGAAAGAAAAAGTTTAAAGAAGAGAGGTCTAGCAGTGCCAAGTATTAAAATTGCATTATGAGGGAGTGACAGTCAAAATTATCTGCTACTTGTTAATAAATAGAATGGTTAAGTCAGTGGACTAGAGGAGATGTGTAATATGGAAGCAAATGATGGCACAAGAATTCACTATTTGGTAAAATTATTTGGAAGACTGAAAAACAATCTAGGAAAAACTAGAAACATCTTACACCATTTACCATGATAAAGTCAAAATGGATACATAAAGGGAAACATCATAAGTAAATTAAAAGTACATGGAACATATTGCCAGATTTATGGACAGAAAACCTAATGAATAAACAAGTTATGGAAAACATTGTGAGATGCAAATTGGATAATTTTGTTAAATGTTAAATTAAAGTGGGTTTGTATAAATAAAAGTAATGCAGCCAAGATTGAAAGGAAAGAAGAAAATTGGGAAAAATTTTTTATTAACAGCTTCTTGGATAAAGTCCTCATATATCAAAAATTTAGGGAACTCTGTCAAATTTAGAAGAATATGATTCATTCTCCAATTGATAAATATTGTCAGAGGATATGAACAGGCAGTTTTTAGAGGAAGAATTCAAAGTTATACTTAGTCACATAAAAAATGTTCTTAATCCTTATTGACTGGAGAAGTGCAATTTCAAAGGACTTTGAGATACTATTTCGAATCTATCAGACTGATTAAAAGAAATGAAGGGGAAAATGACCCATGTTGGTAGAGATGTGAAAAAACTGGGATTTTATGCATATAGACATAACATAAATCCATGCAAACATACATGTTTGCTTATATACTTTTGTGAGTTTCAAATATTGGACTTCTGTAATGTGGGATTGAAAGGGAGGCAGGGAAATAGCTTGGAACTCAAATGTAATAAAACAAGACTAAATTAAATTTTAAAAATGAAAAAGAAAATCTTGGTTATGCTATCCAAGTTAGTCAAAGTATGAGCATTTTCACTGAAAAATATAAGAACTGGTGGACTTCCAGGGCAGAGTCAAGATGGTGCCCCAAAGCTGGAAAGCTCCCAGAAGTTTTGCAGAAGCAACTTTATTTTTTTTTAATTTTATTTTTTAATTCTCATTTTGTACAAATTTTTTTTACATTAGTAAAATATTCTTGTATAAGAGTAAACAAAATACTCCTCCCCCCCATGAATATAGACTTGCTTGTGCGATAAAGTAAAGGGGAGAGAAAAAAATTTAAAATTA
The DNA here is from genome assembly GCF_037893015.1 of Macrotis lagotis. Taxonomy (NCBI): domain Eukaryota; kingdom Metazoa; phylum Chordata; class Mammalia; order Peramelemorphia; family Peramelidae; genus Macrotis; species Macrotis lagotis. Next base: position 143,402,694 of record NC_133662.1, on the reverse strand, counting down.
AAAAAAGAATAATAGTAATAATTGTAGGTATGGCCAGGTGGTGAAATGGGCAGAGCACCAGCCCTGGAGCCACGAGCACCCGAGCCCACATCCAGCCCTGTAGACCCAACAATCACCCAGCCGTGTGACATGCAAACCACCCCAACCCCACTGCTCTGCAAAAACCAAAAAAGAAAAAAAGAGACCCAGAATAAAATAAAATAGTAATAATAACAGGGGTGGCTGGGTGGCAGACAGAGCATTGGCCCTTGAGTCAGGAACACCAGGGTCCAAATCTGGCCTCAGACACCCAAAGATCACCCTGCTATGTGGCCCCAGGCAGGCCACCCAGCCCCATTTGCCCTGCACCCTCCCCCAAACAATAATAATAAAAAATGTGCTTCAGTCTTTTTTCCAACACCAACAATTCTGTCATGGGTGGATCACATTCTTTATGGTAAGTCCATTGCAAAAGTTACTTCCATATTTTTCAACATTGCCATTGCTGATCGCAACTCCCTCCTTTCTTATTTCTCCACTACCATGTACTCTATTTTCTCTCTCCTTTCACTCTGACTCTGCCGTACGGTCGCTGAGTAGCACAGCAAACAGATCCCTGGTCCTGGGGCCAAGAAGCCCTGAGCCCCATACCACCTCTTAGGCCCAGAATCCACCTGGCCCTATGGTCCTGGAAAGGCCTTACAATCCCAGCCCCTTGCGAGAAGTAAAAAAGAAAATGTGTTATATCTGACCCCTCTCCCCCCATGGTCCATCCCCTCCTCCTTTATTCACATCCCCACCCCTTTCCCCTGCTCCCCCCCCCCCCCCCCCGCTTCTTACTCCAGATGATATACTCCATTGAGTATATATGCTGTTTCCTCTCCTAGCCACCTCTGATGAGAGCAAAGGTTCCCTCATTCCCCTTTGCCATATCATTGAAATAGCTCATTGTAATAAAAAAATCTTATTATATGAAATATCTTGGCCAATTCCCCCTCTCCTTTTTCTTTCTCCCATTACATTTCCCTTTTTTTTCTATTGACTCCATTTTTACACCATATTTTATCTTCGAATTCAGCTTTCTCCTGTGCTTCAACTATAAAAGCTCCCTCTACCTGCTCTATTAACTGAGAAGGTTCTTAGGAGTATTATCAGTGTCATTTTTCTATGCAGGAATACATGCAGTTCATCATCATTAAGTCCCTCATATTCCCCCCCCCCCCCCTCCAATCTCCATGCTTCACCTGAGTCCTGTATTTGAAGATCAAACCTTCTGTTCAGCTCTGGCCATTCCAAAAGGAACATTTGAAATTCCCCTGGTTCATTGAAAGTCCATCTTTTTTCCCTGGAAGAGGACATTCAGCCTTGCTGGGTAGTTCATTCTTGGCTACATTCTAAGCTCTTTTGCCTTCCGGTATATTGTATTCCAAGCCCTACGAGCTTCCAATGTCGTTGCTGCTAATTCCTGTGTGATCCTGACTGCAGCTCCACGATATTTGAACTGTGTCCTTCTGGCTGCTTGTAATATTTTCTCTTTGACTTGGGAGTTCTGGATCTTGGTTATAATGTTCCTAGGGGTTAGTTTTTTGGGATCTCTTTCTTGGGGGGATCGGTGGATTCTCTCCATTTCTATTTTGCCCTCTGCTTCTAGAATATCAGGGCAATTTTCCTGTAGTAATTCTTTGAAAATGATGTCAAGGCTCTTTTCCTGATCATGACTTTCAGGTATTCCAATAATTTTTAAATTATCTTTCCTAAGTCTGTTTTCCATATCAGTTGTTTTTTTCAATGAGATGCTTCACATTTTCTTCTAATTTTTCATTTTTTTGGTTTTGAAGTAATGAATCCTGGTTTCTCGTAAATTCATCAATCTCCCTGAGTTCCATTCTTTGTCTGAAGGATTTGTTCTCCTCAGAGATTTTTCTTATCTTTTTCCATCTGGCCAGTTTTGCTTTTTAAAGCATTCTTCTCCTCAATAACTTTTTGAACTGTTTCATCCATTTGACCTAAGCTGTTTTTTAGCATGCTATTTTCTTCAGCATTTTTTTGGATTTCCTTGACTAGGCTGCTGACTTCATTTTCATGTTTTTCCTGCATCTCTCTCCTTTCTTTTCCCAGTTTTTCCTTCCAACTTCCTTGATTTTCAAAGTCTTTTTTTGAGCTCTGTCATAGCCTGAGCCCAGTTTCTGTTTTGCTTGGAGTCTTTTGATGCAGGAGCTTGTGGTTCCTCATCTTCAGAGTATTTTGATCCTTCTTGGGCTCATATGCAAAATATTTCTCAATGATGTTCCTCTTATTTCTCTGCTTGCTCATTTTCCCAGGCTGAGCCTGGTTTTGGGGTGCTTCCTGAGCTTTTGGGACACTCCCACAAGGGTCTCAGTGTGTGAGGCTCTGTCTTCCCTCCTGGTCTGTGAATGACCATAAGCGCGCCCCTCTGCCACGGGGCTGAGGTGGGGGGGCCCTGCTGTTCTATTGGGGGGGGCCTAGACTGGGATCAGGATCGGAATGTGGTCAGAGCCCCAGAGTCCTGTTCCAGGGACAGAGGACAGAGCTCTGCAGTCTCTCTTCACTCCCCTCCCTCAGCTCAATGGGCTCATGCCCTGGGGGCTCCTGCTTGCTGGCTCCCCCTGCTTCTGTTCCTGGATCTGGGCTGCTGAAAGACCACTCTGCTCATTGTGTGCCCTGAGGGCTGGGTTTCAGGTGCTCGCTCTGGCAGAGGTCCCCCACTGTTCCCCCACTTTGTGCCCAGTGCTCCCCGGATTGCAGCTCAGGAGTTTCCCCCACTGCTGCGAGCACCCTGGGGCTGCCACTGGGAGGCTGAAGTTCTTTGGCTCTGGTGGGCCACCCCTCTGGTGGGCCGCCCCTCTGACCCTGGGGAGCAGAGCCTTTCTGCTCTTTTCCAGGTTACCTTGAAGTAGGAGCACTGCCTCACTGGGACCCTTTGTGGGTTCTGTCTCTCGAAAGTTTAGTTAGAGTCCTTAGTTTCATGTTTTATCAGAGAGCGCCTAAGACTGGATCCCTTCTTGTTGCCATCTTGGCTCCACACCCCCCCAGAAGCAACTTTAAATGATACTTCTATACAGATCTAAAAGCTACAGATTTCCCCCAAAAGAGGGGAACAAGTTCTCAACACAATATGTTGTGGAGGAATTCAGTGAAGATCTTGTTCTGCTGAGTAAAAGAGAAGTATATGAAGGTTTTTTTTCTTCCTCTGGATGGGGATAGCATTGTCCATAGCTGGTTTACTATGGTGTCCTGACTCTGAACTGCTGAGAGGAGCTGCTTCCATTGGGATTGATCATCTCACAATGTTGTTCATAATGAGTACCTTGTTCATGCAACATCAGATCCTGTAACTCATTCCATGCTTCTTTAGAGTCTGACCAGTTATGGTTTCTTATAGAACAATAATATTCCATAGTTATTCATGTACCATGACTTGTTTAGCCATTCCCCAATTAGCCACTCCTCAATTTTCAATTCTTTGCCACAACAAAAAGAGCTGCTATGAATGTTTTGGAACATGTGGTTCTTTTCCCATTTTTTATCATTTATCCTGAATATAGGCACAGAATTGGAATTTCTGGGTCAAAGGGTATGAACAGTTTTATTTCTTATTGGACAATTCTATACTGTTCTCCAGAATGGTTGGATCAGCTCAAACTGTACCCAGCAATGCATCAATGTCCCAATCCTCCCACAACCTCTCCAGCATTAATCAGTTTCCCTTTTTGTTATCTTAACCAATCTGATAGGTGTAAGCTGATACCTCAGAATTGTTTTAATTTGCATTTCTCTTATCAATAATGCTTTTTTTCATTTGATTATATATAGCTGTAATTTCTTCATTTGAAAATTGTCTCTTCATAACCTTTGACCATTTATCAATTGGAGAATGATTTGCAACCTTAAAAATTTGATACAGGTCTCTATTTTAGAAATGAGACCATTAGCAGAATTTCTAGTTGTGAAGATTTTTCCCAGATTTCTACTTTCCTTCTAATTTTGGCAGCATTGATTTTATTAGTGCAAAACCTTTTTAATTTGATATAGTCAAAATCATTCATTTTGCAGTTTATAATGTACTCTATTTCTTGTTTGGTCATAAATTTGTCCCCTTTCCATAGATCTGACAGATTTTTTCTTGGTCTATTAATTTATCCATGGTATTGCCGTTTATGTATGAATCCTGTACCTATTTTAATGTATTTTAGTATAGAGTATGAGTATGAGATGTAGATATGCCAAGATTTTTGCCATACTATATTCCAATTTCCTCAACAATTTTTGTCAAATAGTGAGTTCTTATCCAAGATGGTAATGTCTTTGAATCTGTCAAACACTAGATTACTATAATCATTTACTACTGCTATTTTTAAAACCTATACTAATCCATTGTTCCATTACTATATTTCTTAACCATTAGCAGGCAGCTTTATAGAATAGTTTTTGATCTGGAAGAGTTAGGCCACCTTCCTTTACAGTTTTTTCCATCAGTTCCCTTGCTGTTCTTGACTTTTTGTTGCTCCTGATGAACCTTGTTGCTATTTTTTCTAGCTTGGTAAAATAATTACTTGGTAGTTTGATTGGTATGGCACTGAATAAGGAATTTAATTTGGGTAGAATTGTCATTTTTATATTAGCTCAACCTAACTATGAACATTTGACATTTTCCCAATTATTTAGGTCTGACTTTATTTGGATAACAGTTCAGGTCCTTACTCAGCAAACCAGCATGGCAGCACCAGCAGTGAGAGGCCCAATTCTAGTTTGGAAGACAAAATGCAGGCCCTTTGTATTCTAGTACAACAGATCTGACTGAGTTGAGCTTCCCTAATAAAGATTCTGTATAAACATTGCTTTGGTTGAGTCAAGGTTACCCTAAAGGAGGGAACAAACTCCTAAGAAAGTGGAAAGCAAGGTATTGGATCCTCTGTGTTAACACAAAAACTTGGTACTATACTCCCTGTACCCCTTGAGCAGAGCTCAACTATCAAACTGAGCAAAAGGCCAAAAAGAACAATAACCATAAGTAGCTACTATTCTCAAAGGGATAATAAAAACACCATCTCAGAAGAGGAAAGCAGTGACAAAATACCTGTATGTGAAGTCACAAAGAAATTTATGAATTGGCATCAAATCCAAAATGACCTTTTGGAAGTGCTCAAAAAAGATTTTAAAAAACCAAAGAAGAGAGAAAGAAGAAAAATGGAGGGAAAAAATGGGAGTCAAAAAGGAGAATTATGAAAAATTGGCAGAAGAAATCAATCCTTTAAAAGTTAAAATGACCAACTAGAAAAGAAATTTACATCAATATAAAGTGAAATTGAGTTTTACAATTTTTGCAATTTTTCCCCATAAAACCTTTATAATTTTTTTTTAAAAAAGTGAAATTGACCAATTGGGAAAAGAATACAACTCATCTAAAAGTAAAATTAGTTAACTGGAAAAGGAAACATAAAAACTGAAGAAAATAAAACCCTAAAAATTAGAATTGGACAAATAGAAGCTAATAATTCCATGAAACACCTAGATTCCATGAAACAACATGAAAAGGTTGAAAAAATTAAAGTGTAAGGTCCATCTTAGAAAAAAGGACCAACCTGGAAAATATATGCAGGAGACATAATTTATCAATTATTGGTCTACCTGAAAGCTTCAATCTAAAAAAAAAAACTTGCCTAGACAATAACATGCAGGAAATATAATGGAAAATTGCACTAATATCCTAGAAGAAGACAAAATAATCCTTGAAAAAATTCATTGATTACCCCCCAAAGATATCCCAAGATAAATACTTCAAGGAATATTGAAACAAGAATTCTCAGTTAAAGGAGAAAATATTGCAAGTTGATAAAAAAAAGCAATTAAAATAACAAGGAATCATAGCCAGAGTTACACAGATCTTATAAGCTTCAACATTAAGCAATCAGAGGGATTGGAAAATGATATTCTAGAGGGCAAAGGACCTTGGATTACAATCAAGAATCAACTACCCTGAAAAAATTCAGCGTATTCTTTCAGGAGAAAAGATAAATTTTCAATGAAATAGAGAAATTTCAAAATTATCCGATAAAACTGAACAGAAAATTGGATCTCCAAATATAAGATTTAAAAGATGCATAAATATGACAGAGGAAGAGATTGAGAACATCACTAAAAACAAGCTGGATGATTTTGATTACATTAAATTAAAAACTTTTGCACATCCAAAAAACTGTAACCAAGATTAAAAGAAATGTAGTAAAGTGCGAAACAATCTTTACAACTAATGTTTGTGACAAAGGACTCATTTCTAAAATATACAGGGAAATAAATCAAATTTAAAAAAAAGCCATTCCCCAACTGACAAATGGTCAAAGGATATGCAAAGGCAATTTACAGATGAGGTGATCAAAGCAACCCATAGTCATATGCAAAATTGCTCTAAATCACTACTTATTAGAGAAATGCAAATTAAAACTTCTCTGAGGTACCCCATGGCTCTCAGACTGCCCAACATGACAAGAAAGGATAATGATCATTGGTGGAAGGGTTGTGGGAAATCTGGACACTATTACATTGTTGGTGGAGCTGTGAGCTCATCCAGCCTTTCTGAAGAGAAATTTGGAACTATACCCAGCGGGCAACAAAAATGTGCATACCCTTTGATCCAGCAATACCACTACTGGGTCTATACCCTGAAGAGATGATGAAAAAGGGTAAAAACCATCACTTGTACAAAAATATTCATAGTAGGTCTGTGGTGGCACAGAATGGGAAATCAAGTAAATGCCCTTCAATTGTGCAATGGCTTAGCAAACCCTGGTATATGTATGTTATGGAACACTATTGTTTTATTAGAAACCAGGAAGGATGGGAATTCAGGGAAGTCTAGAGGGATTTGCATAAACTGATGCTGAATGAGATGAGCAGAGCCAGAAAAACACTGCATATCCTAACAGCAATATGGGGGCGATAATCAACCTTGATGGACTCACTCTTCCATCAGTGCAACAATCAGGGACAATGGAGAATACCATCTGTACCCCAAAATAACTGTGGAGTTTGAATAAAGACCAAGTACTCTTACCTTTAATTTAGGGAAAAAACTGATATCTTATTGTCTGATCTTGCTGTCTCTTATACTTTATGTTTCTTCCTTAAAGTTATGATTTGTCTCTCATTACATTCAACTTAGATCAATGTATACCATGGAAATAATGTAAAGACTGGCAAATTGCCTTCTATGGGGAGTGGGGGGAGGCAAGTAAGATTAGGGGAAAAATTGTAAAACTCAAAATAAATAAAATCTTAAAAAAGAGATGCATAAAAAGGGAAAAATGTTAAACAAGAATATTAAAGGATATACATCCCTTTGTGGGAATATGATACTTGTAATTCTGGAGAATTGTGTTTTTCTTAGATTTGTTAGAAGAAGCATACTTAGAGTATTTGGGTATATATTGGTCATTAAAATGCTGTTGCTTTAGCTACAATTGGAGGGAGTGTATTTAGAGAGGTAGGGTATAAGTGGATTATGAATCTTTTGATTTACATCATACTTTAGTTCATGAGGTTTGTATTTCTGTAGAAGTTACTTGGAAAGTGAGTAGTATAAACTGACAGTAATTTGATGTTTTTTATGGCTCTAGATAATTGTACTTCTTTATTTTTATTATATAAATCTTTTATTTGCTTTCCAATTATATACAATAGTAATTTCTACCTATCATTTTTGGTAAGGTTTTGAATTTTACAGATTTACAAATTTCTGCACAGTTCTTTCTCTGGATTCAGAATATATTCTCTGTTGCAGATACCCTAGAATTGTTCATGATTATTGCCTGATGAAACAAGCAAGTCTGTTAAGGTTGCTCATCAACCCCCAAGATATTGTTATGCTATACAATGTTCTGGTTCTGCTCATTTCACTCAGCATCAGTTCATGTAAGTCTTTCAAAGTTTCTCTAAAATCCCACTCCTCTTGGTTTCTAATAGAATAGTAATGTTCCATGACATACATATACACAATTTGTTCAGTTATTCCCCAACTGATGGACATTCAATCAATTTCCCATCCTTTGCTACCACAAACAGAGCAGCTATGAATATTTTTGTACAAGTGATGTTTTTACCCTTTTTCTTGATCTCTTCAGGATATAGATCCAGTATTGGTATTGCTGGATCAAAGGGTATGCACATTTTACTGCCCTTTGGGTGTAATTTCTTTTTTTTTTTTTTTTTAGGTTTTTGCAAGGCAAACGGGGTTAGGCAGCTTGCCCAAGGCCACACAGCTAGGTAATTATTAAGTGTCTGAGACCAGATTTGAACCCAGGTACTCCTGACTCCAAGGCTGGTGCTTTATCCACTATGCCACCTACCTGCCCCCGGGTGTAATTTCAAATTGCTTCCCAGGAAGTTTCAATAAGTTAATAGCTCCACCAACAATGCATTAGTGTCCCAGATTTCCCACATCCCTTCCAACATTGATCATTGTCCTTTCTGGTCATATTGGCCGATCTGAGAGGTATGTGGTAGTACCTCAGAGATGTTTAAGTTATATTTCTCTATTGAGTAATGATTTAGAACAATTTTTCATATGATTATGGATAGCTTTGATTTCCTCATCTGTAAATTGCCTTTGAATATCTTTAGATCATTTGTCAAATGGGGAATATCTTGGTTTTTTTTTATAAACTTGACTCAGTTCTCTACATATTATGAATTGAGTCCTTTATCAGAAATATCAGTTGTAAAAATTGTTTCCAAATTTACTACATTCCTTTTGACTGTGGTTACATTGGTTTTGTTTGTGCAAAAGTTTTTTTACTTTAATGTAATCAAAATTATCCAGTTTGTTTTTAATGATATTCTCCATCTCTTCCTTGGTCATAAACTGCTTCCCTTTCCATAGATCTGACAGGTGAACTATTCATTGATCTCCTAGTTTCTTTTTATGCCTAAATCCTGAAGCTATTTTGATCATATCTTGGAATATGGTGTGAGATGTTGGTCTAATTCAATTTTCTGCCATACTAATTTCCAATTTTATTACCTGTTTTTATCGAAGAGAGAGTTCTTATCCCAGAAACTGGACTCTTTGGCTTTATCAAGAATTGTATTTCTAATGGGACAGGGGAGGGGAGTGTACTTGGACTGAGGTTGGGGGTATGAAATGACTATAAGGTAATGTTGCTTATAAATCAATCAATCTATTAGTTAGCCCTTGAAAATTATACTTCAATCAGGACAGATAAAAGGAGTATATCTTGACAGAGCTTGTGGGTATAAGTTTAAAACAATCAAGTAAAAAAAGCAATCAAGAAAAAAAAGGATTATACTAGTTAAAGGTGAGGTATTAGAAGATAAATAACATGAAGAGGCAAGAAGACAATACCGTAGACAAAAAGAAGGGAGGATGTGAGCATTGATTAAATCTTATCCTCAACAGTTTTGACCCAGAGAGGGAATAACTTACATTCCAGGAAGTGGGGAGAAAGGGAAAGAAAAGGGAAGAAGGGGCTGATAAAAAGGAGAGAAAAATAAAGGATAAGGTAAAAGGTAAAGTTAAAGTTAAAAAGAAAAGTAAAGGGGGGGGGGAAGAAGGAAAGGAAAAAGGGATGTTAGAAAGAAGAACTGATTGAGATGCTGCAGTCAGAAGCATAACATTGGTATGAAGGGATAAGGGGAAAAGAAAGAGTATAAATAAAGGAAGATAGCAAGGAGGAAAATACAGAGTTAATAATCAGAATTGTAAATTTGAATGAGATGAAATCACTCAAACTGTAAGCATATAGCAGAGTGGAATAAAAACTAGAATTCTACAATATTGTTTACAAGAAACACATTGGAAACAGAGAGATAGACACTAAAAGTAAAAGGTTGAAGAAGACTATTATATTTCAGCTGAAGTAAAAAATAAAAATGACAAGGATAGCAAAACATCTTTGCCTGATCTCAGACAAAGCAAAAGCAAAAACAGTTCTCATTAAAAGGGATAAGGAAGGAAGCTATATGTTCTTAAAAATGCAGTAGGCAATGAAATAATATCATTATCAAACATATATATATATACATATGTATATATGTATATATGTATATATATATATATATATATATATATATATATATATACCAAGTGGTATAGCATCCTAAATCTTAGAGCAGAAGCTAAATGAGTTACAGGGAAATAAATATAGACAGCAAAAACTATAATAGTAGTAAGGGGACTTCAACCTCCCCCTCTCAGAATTAATGAATCCAATTACAAAATAAACAAGAAGGAAGTTAAGATAATTTTAGAAAATTTTGATAAGATAAATTTTTGAAGAAATTTGAAGTGGGTTGCAGTACATGTCACCTACGCAAAAGTTGACAATGTACTAGTGCATTAAATCTCACAATAAATGAAGAAAGACTTAAATATTAAATGCATCCTTTTCAGATAATGAGGCAATAAAATACATTTAATAAAGGTCCATGGAAAGATAAAGTAAAAATTAATTGGAAATTAAATAACCTAATATTAAGAATGAATGGATGAATAACAAATCATAGAAATAATCAACAATTTCATCAAAGACAATGACAGCATTGAGACATCATACCATGACTTGTGGGATACAGACAAAGCAATTTTAGGGGAAATTTTATATCTTCAAATGCTTGTATGAATAAAATAGAGAAAGAGTATATCAATGAATTGTGCATGTAGTTAAGAAACTAGGAAAAAAACAAACTTAAAATCACCAATTAAACACTAAATTAGAAATCCTGAAAATTAAAGGAGATATTTATAAGACTGCAAATAAGCAGACTATTGAACTAATAAACAAAACTAAGAGTTGCTTTGTGAAAAACCCAATAAAATAAATATCATGAATGAAAAGGGAAAACTCACCATCACCAAGGAGGAAATTAAAGTAATAATTTGGAGTTATTTTACCCAACTGTAAGCCAACAAATCTGACAATAGCCATACAACCAAGATTAGAAGGAATGGAGAAAACTGAGCAACATTTTTCACAGCTGGTGTTTCTGGTAAAGGCTTCATTTTTAAAATATGTAGAGAACTGAATAAAATTTTCAATATTATAAGTCATTTTCCATTTGATAAATGGTCAAAGGATAGGAACAGGCAATTTTCAGATGAAGAAATTAAAGCTATTTATAGTCAAATGAGAGAGGGCAGAGCCAAGATGGCAACAAGAGAGCAATGTCTCTTAGAAGCTCTCTCATAAAACTTCAAAACTAAGGATTCTAACTAAAGTTTTGAGAGACAGAACCTGCAGCAGGACCCAATGAGGCAGTTATCCTACTCAAGGTAACCTGGAAAAGAGCAAAAAGGCTTTGCTCCCTAGGGTTGGAGGGGCCGCCTGTCACATGGAAAGAACTTCAGCCTCCGGGAGGCAGCCCCAGGGCACTGGGAGCCCGGCTCACAGCAGAGGGGCAGTCTACTGAGCTACACCCCGGGGAGCAGCGGGCACAAAGTGGGGGAACAGTAGGGGGACCTCTGTCAGAGCAAGCATGTGGAGCCCAGCCCTCGGGGCAGACAGCAAGCAGTGGCCAGCACAGCCCAGATTCAGGAAACAGAAACAGGAGGAGCATGTAAGCAGGCACCCCCAGGGCATGAGCCCATTGACCCTAGGGAGGGGAGTGAAGAGAGACTGCAGAGCTCTGTGCTCTGCCTCTGGAACAGGACTCTGGGGTTCTGACCAAAGTCAGATCCAGATCCCAGTCTAGGCCCCCCCCAATAGAACAGCAGCCCCCCCCCCACCTCAGCACCGTAGCAGAGTGGGGCGCATATGGTCATTCACAGACCAGGAGGGAAGACAGAGCCTCACACACTGACACCCTTGTGGGAGTGTCCCAAAAGCTCAGGAAGCACCCCAAAACCAGGCTCAGCCTGGGAAAATGAGCAAGCAGAGAAATAAGAGGAACATCATTGAGAAATATTTTGCATATGAGCCCAAGAAGGATCAAAATACACAGTCTGAAGATGAGGAACCACAAGCTCCTGCATCTAAAGACTCTAAGAAAAAACAGAAACTGGGCTCAGGCTATGATAGAGCTCAAAAAAAGACTTTGAAAATCAAATGAGGGAGTTGGAAGAAAAACTGGGAAAAGAAAGGAGAGAGATGCAGGGAAAACATGAAAATGAAGTCAGCAGCCTAGTCAAGGAAATCCAAAAAAATGCTGAAGAAAATAGCATGCTAAAAAACAGCTTAGGTCAAATGGATGAAACAGTTCAAAAAGTTATTGAGGAGAAGAATGCTTTAAAAAGCAAAATTGGCCAGATGGAAAAAGATAAGAAAAATCTCTGAGGAGAACAAATCCTTCAGACAAAGAATGGAACTCAGGGAGATTGATGAATTTACTAGAAACCGGGATTCATTACTTCAAAACCAAAAAAATGAAAAATTAGAAGAAAATGTGAAGCATCTCATTGAAAAAAACAACTGATATGGAAAACAGACTTAGGAAAGATAATTTAAAAATTATTGGAATACCTGAAAGTCATGATCAGGAAAAGAGCCTTGACATCATTTTCAAAGAATTACTACAGGAAAATTGCCCTGATATTCTAGAAGCAGAGGGCAAAATAGAAATGGAGAGAATCCACTGATCCCCCTGAGAAAGAGATCCCCAAAAACCAACCCCTAGGAATATTATAGCCAAGTTCCAGAACTCCCAAGTCAAAGAGAAAATATTACAAGCAGCCAGAAGGACACAGTTCAAATATCATGGAGCTGCAGTCAGGATCACACAGGACTTAGCAGCAACTACATTGGAAGCTCGTAGGGCTTGGAATATAATATATTGGAAGGTAAAAGAGCTTAGAATGCAACCGAGAATCAACTACCCATCAAGGCTGAATGTCTTCTTCCAGGGGAAAAAGATGGACTTTCAGTGAACCAGGGAAATTTCAAATGTTTCAGTTGGAATGGCCAGAGCTGAACAGAAGGTTTGATCTTCAGATACAGGACTCAGGTGAAGTATGGAGATTGGAGGAGAGGGGGGAAATATGAGGGACTTGATGATGGACTGCATGTATTCCTGCATAGCAAAATGACACTGATAATACTCATATGAACCTTCTCAGTTAATAGAGCATGTAGAGGGAACTTTTATAGTTGAAGCACAGGAGAAAGCAAAATTTGAAGATAAAATATGGTGTAAAAATGGAGTCAATAGAAAAAAAAGGGAAATGTGATGGGAGAAAGAAAAAGGAGATGGGGAATAGGCCAAGATATCTCATATAATAAGTTTTTTCTTTATTACAATGAACTATTTCAATGATACGGAAGGGGGAAGGCAAGGGGGATGAGGGACTCTTCACTCTCATCAGAGGTGGCTATGAGAAGAAACAGCATATATATATATATATATATATATATATATATATATATATATATATTCAATGGGGTATAGACATCTGGAGTAAGAAGAAAAAGGGGGGGACGGGGGGAGGGGGGATGTGAATGATGGAGGAGAGGATGGACTGTGGGGGTCAGTGGTCAGACATAACACATTTTCCTTTTTACTTCTAGCAAGGGGCTGGGATTGGATGGCCTGTCCGGGACCACAGGGCAAGGTAGATGCTGGGCCTAAGGAGTGGTAGGGGGGCTCGGGGCCTCTTGGCCCCAGGACCAGGGATCTGTTTGCTGTACCACTCAGCTACCCTACAGCAGAGTCAGAGTGAAAGGAGAGAGAAAATAGAGTACATGGTAGTGGAGAAATATGGAAGGAGGGAGTTGCGATAAGCAATGGCAGCGGTGGAAAAATATGGAAGTAACTTTTGTGATGGACTTATCATAAAGAATGTGATCCACCCGCGACAGAGTTTTTGGTGTTGGAACAAAGACTGAAGCACAATTTTTATTATTATTATTTGGGGGGTGCAGGGCAAATGGTGTTGGGTAGCCTGCCTGGGGCCACATAGCAGGGTGATTGTTGAGTGTCTGAGGATGGATTCGGACCTGGGTGCTCCTGGCTCAAGGGCCAATACTCTCCTACTATTATTACTATTTTATTTTATTTTGGATAATTTTTTTTCTTGTTTTTTGGTTTTTGCAGGGCATTTTGCAGAGTGGCTTTCATGTCATAGGGTGGCTTGCATGTCACATGGGTGATTGTTGGGTGTATGGGGCCGGATATGGGCTTGGGTGCTCCTGGCTCCAGGGCTGGGGCTCCATCCATTGTGCCACCTGACCATACCTACAATTATTACTATTATTTTTTTAATTTTAATTTTTTCTCTCCCCTTTACTTTATTGCTCAAGTGAGTCTATATTTTGTGGGGGGAGGGGGTATTCTGTTTACTCTTAAACAAGAATATTTTATTAATGTATAAAAACATTATTTGTACAAAAAGAGAATAAATAAATTGTAAAAAATAAATAAAAATAAAAATAAATAAATATAGTCATATGAAACAATGCACCAAATCATTATTGGTTAGAGAAATGCAAATTAAAATAACTCTGAGGTACTATCTTACACTTATCAGATAGGCTAGGATGCCTAAAAAAGAAAATGTTAGATACTGGTGAGGATGTGGGGAAAATTGGGACATTTCACTATTGGTGGAATTTTGAACTGACCCCAACAATTCTATAGAGTAATTTGGATCTATGACCAAAGGACAATAAAACTATGCATTCCATTTGATCCAGCAATACTACTACTACTAGATCTATATTCCAAAGAAATTATAAAAAGGGGAAAAGTCTCACATGTTCAAAAATATTTATAGCAGCAGTGGCAAAGAATTGGAAATTAAGGGGACACCCATCGATTGGTGAATGACCAAACAAGTTATGGTATATGTTTTATAATGGAAAACTATTCCTTTGTAAGAAATCATGAGCAGCTGGACTTTAGAGAAGCATGGAAAGACTTGCATAATCTGATGCTAAGTGAAATGAGCAGAACCAAGAGAATATTGTACACATTAGCAACAACATTGAGATGATTGACCATAATGGATACAATTCCTCTCAACAGTTTAGTGATCAAGGACAATCCTGAGATGTCTGTTATAGATCATGCTCTCCATATCCAGAGAAAAACCTATGGATTCTGAATGCAGAGCAAAGAATATTGTTTTCACTTTTAAAAATTTCCTTTATGTTTTTTTCTCTTTCTCATGGTTTTTTCTCCCCTCTAATTCCTCTTCCAACATGACTAATGTGGAAATATTTTAAACTATTGTACATGATAAGATTGTTCACTGACATGGAGAGGAGAGGGGGAAGGGAGGTAGAAGAATGTGGAAATCATAAACTTGGAAATGGATGAATGTTGAAAACTGCCTTTGCATGTAATTATGAAAATAGAAATAAAAATAAAATTTTAAAATATCAGTTAACACAATTTTTATTCAGAGCTATCAACCCTATTCTTAAGATCAATTTTTAAACACATTAAGCTATCTGATCTTTCTATTTGATTTTATCTGTAATATCACAAAATGAGGAAAAAACAAACAGGTAGCATGAAGGCAAGATATTAAAAGAGAAACTATCCCCAGTTTCTCTATATGCTCACTATAAAATTCCTTGTCTTATTTTCTAATTCATACAAAATTTTTTGTAACTTCACCTAAATTATTTTTTCCATTTAAAAAAAATGAAGCCAATTTTCAATCATTTTTTTTTCTTTTTTGTATATTTGTACTGTGGCACTGTGATGATTTGCTTGGGATACTAGCTTTTCCAATGCATAGAGCTGAAAGGCTGATGGTAAAGTGGGTTGATTAGATGGTTCAGTGATAAAGTACTAGACCTGGAATGAGGAAGACTCATTTTCCTGAATTCAAATCAGACCTCAAACTTTTGCCCATTAGTTGTCTATGTTGTCTCATCTGTAAAATGAACTGGAGAAAGAAACGACAAATCACATTATAGAGGGTATAATATCTGTAAACATAAATTATTAAAAAGTTAATAGGGAAATGTAATTATTGCTCAGATATTAATAGATAAAAACTGCCACCTCTTGTATACATAAATTGGTGGAACCTGGATTCAAGTCATGTTTCTAATACTACCTGTGTGATTTGGGCACATCTCTTAAATTCTGACTGTCAGTTTTCTTATTCCTAAAATGAGATGGTTAAGACCAAATGCCCTCAGAGATTTCTCAGTCTACTACCCCTTCTTCTGTTGTGTTTTTCTATAGACTAAAAGTATGAATCTTCAGCTCAGACCTCAGTAATATTAAAATATCTTTGTGTGATTAAAACACTTGGAATATAAGTCTCCTTAGATGTCCTTCTTTGAAAGCTAATCCCTTCTTGAGTAGTTCATTTTAACAGTCTGTTGCAACTTGAATGGTGTTAAATTCTTCCTATTTTCTTTTAGACATAAAAAGTCTATGAACAAAAATATCAAAGTCTTGCATTATTATAAATTCTTAAGTTATATAATCGAAGTAGTGAATCTTTCCTTTAAACCTAATGAACACTAATTTCATACTTCTTACAAACATCTGCTGTATCTTAGGCCACTGGAGTCTATTTCTTAATAGCTTTAAGGGTTTCCCTTGACCTAAGTGTCCCAAATCATCACATAACAGTTTCATGAACATAGAGTGAAATGTCTTATGTAGAGATTGCTCGAATATAGCACCATGAATCTCCAGCTTCTTACACATTCTTAACATCAGGATATAGTTTAGAGTAGATATTTTCAACTTTTTTGGTCTCAGTATCCCTTTTTTTCAGTTTAAAATTTTTGAGGAACCTCCCTCCATGAACTTTTGTTCATGTGGATTATATCTATTAATATATGCCTTATTTTGCTATTGTTATTTATTGTTTCAATTATGTCTGACTCTTCATAATCCCATTTAGGATTTTCTTGGCAAAGATACTGGACTGGTTTGCCATTTCTAGTTCATTTCACAGATATAGAACTGAGGCAAACAGGATTAAGAGACTTGCCCAGAGTCACATAGTGTATAAACCCAGATTTGAACTCAGGAAGATGCTACTTCCTGACTCCAGGACTCTTCACTGCACCACCTAGGTGCCCTCATGCCATATTAAAAATTAAAAATACTAATATTATTGTAAAAGTAATTTTAACTTCATGGATCACTTGAAAAGATCTTGGAGAACTCATACTTTGTGAACTGCTGCTCTGAAGAATAAAACTTGAATCTCCAAAGGTCTTTGACCTTTTGAACAAAATTCATCATGTAACCATAGTTATGTACGGGCAATTATGGAGCAAGTTCAACAAGATAAAATTCTTATCCATTGACAAAAGACTCTCTTTTACAAGTCTCAGATTCTCATCCAGCATTCATGGAATTAAGACCTAAGTCTCTCTGTCCCATAGATTACTTCCACCCTTCCTGTGGTTATCCCCTTAGCTTTAGACTCAGCCTATCTATATAATAAAGTATTGGCATCCATATTAGTCTTCACTGGTCAGAAGTATTTTTTTGAATTCATAGTTAGTACCATTCCACATATTTGTTAGCAGCATAAAACTTATTAATAGCTAAACACTTATACAGTGCTTTACAATTTGCAAGACATTAACATATATCTCATTTTTTCCTCATAACAATTCTGTAGGTAGGTACAGATATCATTTCCATTTTACAGATGAGGAAACTGAGGTAGACATGAATTCATTGATTTGCTAGGGTCACACAGCTAGTGCATGAATTTGGACTTGTGCTCAGGTATTCCTGAATCCAGGCCCAGCACTCTATCCACTGTGGCACCTGGCCAGTATATGGTCTTAATGCATGGTCTAGTTTTTTCCCTAGGTGTTTCTAGACATTTTTAAAGATCTTGAAATCTAGATCACATAAATGTAAGCCCTTTGGAATGGAGACCCTATTGATGGACCTACTTCCTATATTGCTTTCAGACTTTAGATAGACTCTTTCATTTATTGTCTCAATCTTCAAATCTCCACCTCCCTTTTGATCCTGACAAGCTGTCTTTCTATTGTCTTCTTTTTTTTTAAATGGAAATCAGTATTTTAGGGTCTAAGTTTTAGGTTAGGGTTAGAGCTAGGGTTAAGATTGTTATATCCTGGTATCAGCACTTAAACCTATTTTATTTTATTGCTTTTGAATGAGGAAAATGCAGCTGAGAGGGGTTAAGTGTCTTAGCTTTTGTTACAGACTATGTCTTGAGTATCAGGGCTTCCTAACTGCCAGTCTACTACTCCTTCTGTTGTGTTCTAGTTATCTATCTGACCATTACTCTAAGAGTGAGACGAAGAACTAGTAATAATGTATAACTGGGCAAAGAGGAACCAGATCCTATGCTGGCAGGTGTCTCCTCTTCACACCCCAAAGGGATGAGAAATTGTAAATCTAGACTGTCCCCACCATATTTCTGAGTCTCTGTGCCAAGGAAATGGTAGCAAGAAGTTTATTACTTCAGAAAACTGTCAGTCCCTCTATCAAGCAGGGGAAAAAAGGAGATTGCCCAAACTCCCTGCCTCTTCTAGAAAAACTGTTGTCTAAGGAATTGACTCATGAAATAGCCAGTCGTTGGAATCACGCCTTGCCCCTAGTTATCTGCAGAAGAGGGTCAGATGGATGTGTGTGGGGTTTGGGGAGGGTCTCCTTAACTTACTTTCTCCACGAGGGATATGCTCAACTAATAATTCTTTGCTTACCACCCTTCTCTCCTTGACGTGACAATTAATGTAAAGGGTGATTATAATGATGGTGATGATGATGATGCAGGATTTAATGATGAAAAATTTTATATATTTAATTAATTTAATGATGAAAAATTAATGATTAATTTCATTGAGATGGTAATTTTAATCTTACAAAAAATTTTCTTTTCAGCAACTCTCTAGGAAGTATGACATGGTAGAAAGAATCAAAAAAGAGTAAGGAGTTCTAGGGTCAAATTGGGGCCTTGGTAAATCATATCAGTTCTTTGTACTTTGACTTATTCATTTCTAAAATTAAAGAATTTTATTTAATAATCTCTAAATTCCCCTTGCACCCTACTTAGTAGGTAGGTTCTTCAAGCTAGTGCAAAATCAGAGATGTTTAATGATTGGCCTGTAACTATACACACCACTCACTTTTGGGATCCATGTCCAGAGTTTGAATTATATTACCAGGCATTCTTTATATTGTAACTATGTCAAATAAGTATTATTTTAAAAAAACCTTTCTTATGATTTCATTTCTATAGGAAAGAAGACAATATGCTTAGTTCTAATTTGGTGCCAGAAAAAAAGAGATAAAAAGGAAAAATAAACAAAAAACAATTCAAGACAGAATATATCTCTATCTCTTATCTATATGTATAAAAATTTTGATGAAATATGGCACTATCGTTTCAATGGTATTAGAAAAATAGGAACACTTTACATTTAGTGGTGTGATGTTAAGATTTAACTAGTTTTACAAAAATTATTAACTGAGCTACACTCTAGGCAGAACCAAAAAGTACACATAACCAAAGTTCGTTGCATGAATTGATAAAAAAAAATTGGTCCATAAGCTAAATCTTACTGTCCTCAGAGATTTAAGATGTCTAATGTCTCTAATATATTTAGTGGTTAGCAATTAGAATTTTTTCTTAAAAACAGGCATGTGAAAGAGGCTAAGGGATTTAACTTGCCCAAGGTTATAGCAGGTAGTATATAGTGAAGATAGTGTTTGATTCCCAGTTCCTCTGAACCTAAAGTGAGTAATCTACTCTGTTTTGCTGAATATTCAGTAGACAATATATATTTCCTATTTTTTAAATTTTTCTTTCTAATTCTCATTCTCATTCTAGCTTCTAACACTTGGGCTTCTATCTCCTCCTTACTCAAGTCTGATAATTAAAGCTTTCCGTTTTTATGTTGTGCTGTTTTCTGTCGTTCCCTTGATCCAGAGTTCCATTACTCTCATCTGTAAATCTGCCCTTGTTTCTGCCATGATTGTTAAGCACTCCCTCCAAATATGTCACCTCTGCCTTAAAATAAAGCATTTGTTTAACTAACACTGAATAGTATTGCTCAGTGTAGGAAATGAGGGACATAGTCATAGCTGAAATCTGCTATTAATTTTTAATCTGTTGGATTTGAAGTACCAGACATAGCATTTCTATTTAATATTTCTGAAGAATTCTCAGTGTTTTAGACATACAGAAGGCCTTGAGGAGGCCTCTGAGGAGTCACATAAACAAATGATTTTTCCCTTTAAGGTCATGTTGACATGATGGCAAGCATTTTGGGAAGGATTAAGCTGTTATTTCCAAACACTTGTGTGATGTAGAATCTTACCACAAACAACCTAGTGGAGTGTGAATTTTGGTGTAATGCTAGGATGGAATCTAAGCCAAAAGGTTTTAGTAACGATAAAGACTTTATTATAGTACAGACACATTAATAACGTCATCTAATGGCATGGGCCCTGAGATGATTCAAGACTTCTGTGAATTCTCTTGAAGGTAAAAACAGATGGTCAAGAGGAAATATTTCAACAAACTGTTTTAAACTGTTTTATCTACCCATCAGAGGAATAGAACTTTTAAAACATTTTTAATTAGTGACTTATTTCTATCAGTCATTCACTGTCTCTTTCACCCATGGTCTCCATCTAACTGTATAATAAAATTTTTAAAAATTATAAAACCCTTGTAATAAGAAACACCCCACTTAGACTATATCCATTCAGTATTTGAAGTCCTTTTCCTCTATAGCAGGAGGTGTTATTCTGCAGCCTACTCACTCCTACAATGAATTCTTCCATTGTTCCCCAAGTGACAAGTAGCTTAAATTCATCAAAGACTATATTATTACATAGTTTTCAGTTTTAAAGAATCATTGGAAGAAATTAACTCTCACAATTATTTATCTTTGTTTTAAACAGATTCTTGAGGCCATTTATTAGAAATTAATGGTTTCCTAAAGATGACCTATCCTATTGTTCTATTAAATTCAGGGTCCAGTTTATTGTCAATCTTTTGTATCTGTCTAAGTTATAAATACTGATGGACTATGTTTTGACTTGTTTATTCAATTGCATATCATCATTTGGTCAATGGGCACCTTTTATTAACTTCATTTTTCCTGAGTTGGGGAAATTCTTTTGCGTAAATAGAAATCCCATTTAGTAATCTCTGAAATATTCTATCCTATGGAAGTTCACATGATAACACCCACAAAAAAACCCCAACAACATTCAGAAGATGTCACCTATCAGGAATACTTTTATTTGTCCTGCCCTGGAGAGCCTTCGTGACAGTGGTGAGTACTTTGATGAATATATAAGCTAGTTGACTCAGTAGGTAGTGTTCTGGGCCTGGGGATAGAAAGATGCCTTCCTCTGTAATCCTGGGCAAGTGATTTAACCTCTGTTTTATTCAACTTCCTCAACTGTGAAATGAAGAATAATAATAATATCACCTGTTTCACAGGATTTTTTGTGAAAATCAGTGAGATAATATTTGTAAAGGGCTTTGAAGTTCTGACACATAATAAACACTATAAACATATTTATTCTTTTCTTTTTTCCTTTTCCTTTTATTAACAGAGTAGAAAATTTTACAACTTCCTAGGAATCTTATATGATTTTTTATTTTTAAATTTTTTTATGATTTTAATAAATTAATGGGAAACATTATTGGAAGATAGCATTTATTCTTCTAAATTTTTGTTCTTCCAAACTAATTGTTTTTCCATATTCAGAAAGAAAAACATATAGTGAGCTCTTGTGTTTTTATTTTTAAGATTTAGTCACTGTGTGACTATAAATGTGAATATTTTTTGTAAAGAGTTTCCTGCTAATTTTTCATATTTTCATCATACCCTTAATACATGTATAGATCATTTTAATGAAGACTCTGTAGAGATGGAAAAACAAGAAATAGGTCATAATTTTTTATATTTTTGGTTGTTTTGGAGAAGGCAAATAATAAAGCTTGTGATTTTTTCCAGATTTTTTTTAAATATTCTGTCTTTTTTTTTTTTGGATATCTTGATAATCAAGCTCTCAGTGCCTTTATCAGGGTAGGAAGATGGGGAGGGAGGGTGGTAGGAAAAATATGTAACATAAATGCTCAAGTGGATGAATGTTGAAAAATTTATAATATGTAATGGGAAAAATAAAACAATGTAAAACAGAATGCTGTACATTTAAAAAATGCTTGAAAACATTTTGCAAGTATACACTATGTCACCAATAAGTTCATTCAATAATGTAATCTATTAGTTGGACTTTACTGGACCTGGAAATTAACATACCTCTATAACCTGTGTGATTTTATTTCATTTCCACAAATAGACCTTTAATAAATAATAAAAATTTGTATGAAAGAGAAAATGAAAAGCCTTTATTTGGGGGGAGGTTTAATTTTTTGCATAGCAATTTTAAGAGAAATCAAGAAAAAGGAAACCCAGAAAAGAAAACAACTTCTGATACATACCTCCTCTTCTTTTTTCTTTTGAAGAAATGCTACTAAATTTGACACTTAGACAAATCCATATTCTTATTGGTGTGGTTAATTCCTCCAGGAGTAGAGGTTGTGATGCCTCTATACCTATTCATAAATTATCCATACAGAATGGATTCATCGGATAGATAAATAGTGAGTGTTCATTCGATGGACTAACAGATGGGTTTAAATGAAAAACATTTTCATTTGCAATTTGGAAATAGAGCTTTGGCATTGAATGGACATGGCCAGTTTGGTTCTCTGAAATAATAACTAATTCAGATAAGACTCACACATACACACACACACACACACACACACACACACACACACACACACAAAAGCACCAACTTAATCTCTTCAATTAACATTAGTTCATCTCCATGGCTACAATGTGAGGAAAACTAGAAGTCTACTTGCAAGAACAGCTTTAAGATGATTTCCAACAAATGGGAACAATTGACTGTCACCATCTGTCTCAACTGCCTGGTCATGGAACATGCTGCTATTTAATAGGTGCTTTTGATAAGGATAGTGTTTCTATTCCAAAACAGTGACATTGTGAGAGTGTGAGAAAAAGAGTGAAGAAAATAAAACTATATGAGAATGGCCTAATTGGATATCTTAAGTCTTTCTAAAAGTTAATTAGCAAAAAGGATAGAATTATCTTTTAATCAAATTGTTAACATGAAGAAATTGATAAAATAAAATGAATAGATATTGAATTAATCTGGAAATAGATAAAATAGTAAATAAATGTTATTTAAATTAAACTGACAGGTTTTAAAAGTTCATTTGCAATTTCTTTGTGTCCTAAGGAGGATTTCCTCAAAGCTCATGTGCAAGTCTGTTTTCTTCATAATGAAGATAAAGTAGCAGACATACCAAAAATCACTTAAAAGATGCTGTAACTCCATCCAAAAAGATAGAGTGGGTCCATGTCCCATATGGGGGAACTTGTATAATATTGCATAACCGGGTTTATAACAAGAAATTGGCTGCAGGATAACAGTTTATGCTTTAAGCAGCCAATAATTTTCTAAAATCTTAGTTCTCTTGGTAGTAATCATATCGCAATCTTTTGGGTCTATTTCAATAATAATAATAGCAACAATTAATAATCCCAAACCTTAAAAACATGCTGGGTTGTACCCTGGTGTCCTATAGAAATTTTATGAGGAATGTGTTTTTAGTTTGATATCTTCCTTGCAAAAGGAGTCACTCTTTTGATATGCTGATCAAACAACTTGTGGGTGGGATTTTAAAGTTCCCTAGCAGGGAATGGTTCAGATAGCAAATCCAATTTTTGCTTGATACAAAAAAATGAAACAAAAAGAAAGGCAGGCAGTAAGAGAACTGCATACATTATTGAACATTTGCTTCAAAGGAATATAAGTTTTTTATATAATCTGAGATGATGATAGATAAGCCTTCTACTCTGATCTATTTCCACTTCTTTATGATTCATGATGTTTTCTTCATTGGAATGATAATTTTGCTGTTCATAATTAAAATTCAACAAATATCAGCAGGGGTCTTTATAATGGGAGGAGGAGAGACTTTTCTGCAGGATCTTTACTATTGGATACCTTCAAGTTGTCACTCGACTTTAATGTTCTCTTTAAAAAAAGGCATGGTCAATGAGAAATGAATCCAAATCCAAATTGATAGAGTGATGTTGTATAATAGTAAATAGCATATTGGGTCTGAAGTCAGGAAGACCTTAGTTTGAATCTGACTTCAGAAACTTATTAGATATGCTACTATCCTGGGCACGTCACTTATCTTCATCTGTTTCAATTTATGGAACTGTAAAATGTGGATAATAATACCACTTTTCTCACAAGGTTGCTGGGAGAATAAAATGGTACAAGTGCTTTGTAAACCTTAAAGTCCTATACAAAGCAATATAACTAGATATAAATGTTAGCTGTAATTGTTTATCATCATCATCAATAATGGGTGAAAAATTTTCACTTTAAATATTTGAATTTTTTGGTGGAAGACCATCATGCGACCTACTAAATAAATAAAGAAACAAAAAAAAATGAATGAATGAATGAATGAATGAAAATACAAATGAAGTGACCAAGAAAAATCACGTAGCTAAATAACTATAAAAGTGTAAAGGCATTATTACAAAAAATGATACAGAAAATGTTAATCATGGAAAAGAACTTGTGTTAAATATTTACCAGCAGATTTCCCCCTCCTCTTCTCACCTTCTTTCCACAGAGTACAACTTCTTCAGAAGTTTGTGGCTGGTACATGTCAAGACAATATGATCTAAATTGGATACTTCTTAGGAGGTGAAGTATTTAGTATGTGTTTAGAAGTCATTTCTTATAGACATGGGTAGCCAGGAGGTGCAGTGAATAGGAGTGTTAGATCTGGGATCAGGAAGACACATCTTTGTGAATTCAAATCTAACTTCAGGCATTTACTAGCTATGTTGTCCTGGATAAGTCACTTAACCCTGCTTGCCTCAGTTGTTTCATCTGTAAAATGTTCTGGGAGGAAGGGGAGCCATTTCAGTATTTTTGTCCAGAAAAGTCCATATGGGGTCATGAAGAGTTGGACACAACTGAAAAATGATTGAACAACAATGAGAAAAAGTGAGAAAAAAGGCATTAATTTGTACAGCAAAGATTCTGGAGAAATGTCTTAATTTCCCCCAGGACATTACAAAGTGCCTACTGGGCACTATGTCAAGTACTTAGTATTGCAAGAAAGGTATAAAAAGATCTCTTCACTAAGGGAACTCACATTTTTCTTTGGGGAAACAACTTACAAATAATTCTGTACATGGAAGTTATGTATAGAGTAGATGAGATGTCATACCAGAAGGAAGGAACTAGCAAGGGAGGGTAAGTTTTAAGTTGAATCTTATAGAATTTCAGGGAATTCAGGAGACAGAAATGAAGGAGAGCATTCAAAGCATGAGGGATGGACAATGTAAAGGGATGGATTAGGGAGAGGGAAATGTCTTAGGCAGGGATCAAGCAAGAAGATTAGTGTCAAAGGATTGTAAAGTATATGGACAGAAATGAAATATAAGAGTAGAAGATTGTACTAAGCAGTGGAGGAACAAATAGAAAAGTAAGAAATGTCCTATCAATGAGTTCATCTTTTAAAATATTTTATTGTTCAGATTACATGCAAATAATTTTCAACAATCATTTTTTTTTTGTTTTTAGTTTTTTGCAAGGCAATGGTGTTAAGTGGCTTGCCCAAGGCCACACAGCTCGGTAAGTGTCTGAGGCCAGATTTGAACCTGGGTACTCCTGACTCCAGGGCCGGTGCTTTATCCACTGTGCCACTTAGCCACCCCTCAACAATCATTTTTGTAATGTTTTGAGTTTTACATTTTTCTCCTCCCTACTTTTCTTCCCCCCCTTCCAGAAAGCAATATAATATAGATTATACTTATATAACTCTGTTAAACATATCCATAGTAATCATGTTGCAAAAGTAGAATCAAATCAAATCCTATGAGAGGGAAAAAACATAATACATAAAACACATTTTAAAATTTGAAAATAGTAAGCTTTATTTTGCATTCAGACTCCTTAGTTCCTTCTCTGAATGTGAAAGTGTTTTCCATCATAAGTCCTTTAGAAATGTCTTTGTTTATTATACTGCAAATATAATATGAGCAAATCTATCATAGTTGATTGTCATCCAGTGACTCTATTAGTGTGTGCAATGTTCTTCTGGTTCTACTCATTTACTCAATATGAATTCATGCAAATCTTTCCAGGCTTTTCTGAAGTTCTGTCCCTCATGCTTTCTTACAGAACAATAGTATCACATCACATTCATTTACTGCATTTAGCTCAGCCATTCCCCAACTGATGAGCATTCACTTAATTTACAATTCTTTGCCACCATGAAAAGAGCTGCTATAAATATTTTTGTACATGTGGGATGTGAGTTTTTTACTATTGTTTTTTGTTTTTGATTTTTTGTTTTTTTGGTGTTCTCTTTGTGATACAGGCCTAGTAATGATATGACTAGATCAAAAACAAAACAAAAAAAACAAAGTAAAAAAAATAACTAAGGGGCAGCTAGGTGATGTAGTGGATAAAGCACCGGCCCTGGAGTCAGGAGTACCCGGGTTCAAATACGGTCTAAAACACTTAATAATTACCTAGCTGTGTGGCCTTGGGCAAGCCACTTAACCCTGTTTGCCTTGCAAAAATCTAAAAAAAAATTTAAAAAAATAACTAAACAGTTTTATTCCCCTTGAGCATAGTTCCAAATTGCTCTCCAGAAAGACTGGATCAGTTCACACCTCCATGTGTGACATGTATTAGTGTTCCAGTTTTCCCACATTCCTTCCAATATTGACCATTTTCCTTTTCTGTCATATTGGCCAATCTGATATATGTGAGGTGGTCACTCAGAGCTGCTTTCTTTTCATTTCTCTAATCAATAATAATTCAGAGCATTTTTTCATATACATAACTTTAATTTTTTCATGTGAGAACTGCCTGTTCATATTCTTTGGTCATTTATCAATTGGGGAATGACTTGTATTCTTTTAAATTAGAATTTCATTGAAAATCTTAGAAATGGGTCTGTTATCAGAAAGACTAGTTTGAAAATTGTTTCCCAACTTAATGCCTTCCTTTCAATCATGGTTTTATTTTTCTAAAGCTTTTCAATTTAATGTAATCAAAATTGTCCATCTTGCATTTTATAATCCTCTCAATCTCTTCTTTGGTCTTAAACAGCTCATCTTTCCAATCTAAATCCTGTACCTATTTCAACTTTATCTTGGTATAGGATATGAAATGTTGGTTTATGACTAATTTCTGTAATTGTTTTCTTCCAGTTTTCCCAGCAGTTTTTTTTTTTTAAATCAAAGAGTGAGTACTTATCCCAGAAGCAGGAGTGTTTGACTTTATCAAGGAGTAGATTGCTATGTCATTTACTACTATTTCTCTTGTACCTAATAATCTGTTTCATTGATCCACTTTTCTATTTCTTCACCAGTACCGAACAGTTCTGATAACTGATGCTTTTTAATATAATTTTTAATGTAAATTTTAGATTTAGTATGATTCAACCATTTTTGATTAGTAGTTTGATTGGTGTGGTACTGAATAAGTAATTTAATGTAGGCAAAATTGTTATTTTCAATTATATTAGCTCAGCCTATGAATGAACAACTGACATTTGACAAATTATTTAGATCTGATTTTATTTGTGTGAAAAGTGTCTTATAATTGTTTTCATATAATTTCTGAGTTTGCCTTGGCAGGTAGACTCCCAAGAATTTTATACTCTAAATAGTTACTTTAAAATGAATTTCTCTATCTTTTGTTGCTGTGTTTTGTTAGTATAGATATATATGTTGATGATTTATGTGGCTTAGCAAACTGTGGTATATGTATGTCATGGAACACTATTGTTCTATTAGAAACCAAAAGGGGTGGGAATTCAGGGAAGCCTGGAGGGATTTGCATGAACTGATGCTGAGTGAGATGAGCAGAGTCAGAAAAACACTGTACACCCTTAACAGCAACATGGGATGGACTTGCTCATTCCATCAGTGCAACAATCAGGGATAATTTGGGGCTATCTGCAATGGAGAATACCATCTGTACCCCAAAAAGAACTGTGGATTTTGAACTAAGACCAAGGACTATTACCTTTAATTTAGAAAAAAACCTGATATTTTATTGTCTGATCTTGCTATCTCTTTTACTTTATGTTTCTTCCTTAAGGATGTAATTTCTCTCTCATCACATTCAATTTAGATCAATATATACCATGGAAACAATGTAAAGATTGGCAAATTGCCTTTTGTGGGGGTGGGGGAAAAGAAGTAAGATCAGGGGAAAATTGTAAAACTCAAAATAAATAAAATCTTAAAAATATTTCAAGTAGCTTTTAATTGATTTTCTAGGATTCTTTAAGTATATATCATATCATCTGCAAAAAAAGTAAGAATTTTGTTTCTTCATTACTAATTCTAATTCCTTCAATTACTTTTTTCTTCTGTTATTGTTGAAGTTAACATTTTTTCATACAATATTGAATAATAGTGGTGATAATGGGCATCCTTGATTACCTCCTGGTCTTGTTGAAAAATGCTTCTAGGTTATCTGCATTACATATAATGATTATTGATGGACTTAGAGACATACTGCTTAGGAAAATTTGCATTCCTCTGTTCTCTAATGTTCTTGTTTTTGTTTTTGCAAGGCAATGGGGTTAAGTGACTTGTCTAAGGTCACACAGCTAGGTAATTATTAAGTGTCTGAGGTGGGATTTCAATCTCTAGTGTTGCTAATAGAAATGGGTGCTGTATTTTGTCAAAAGCTTTTTTCAGGGGCAGTTAGGTTGTGCAGATGATAGAGTGCTGGCCCTAGAATCAGGAGGACCTGAGTTCAGATCTGACCATAGACATTTAATACTTACTTAGCTGTGTGACCTTGGGTATGTCACTTAACCCTATTTCCTTGCAAAAATTAAAAAAAAATCACTTGAAATGATCATATGATTTCTGTTAATTTTGTTATTGATAGTCAATTATATAGATAGTTTTCCTTTTATAAAATTAATTTTATTTATTTTAAGGAAATGAGGTTAGGTGACTTGCCCAAGGTCACACAGCTAGGCAATTATTGAGTGTCTGAGATCAGATTTGAACTAGGGTCCTCCTAATTTCAGAACTGGTGCTCTGTTGACTGTGCCACCTAGGTACCCCCAGATAGTGTTCCTAATATTAAACCACCCCTGCATTCCTGGTATTAATCCTACCTGATTATTATCCTAGTGATAACTTGCTGCAATTGCTTTGCTAATATTTTATTTACAATTTTGGGGAAATTTGTCTACAATTTTCTTTCTCTGTTTTGACTCTTTCATCTTAATCTATTTTTTTCAAATAGTTTATATAGATTTGGAAATATTTTTTCTTTTAATATTGGTGGAATTCACTTGTGAATCCATCTGACCCTGGAGATTTTATCTTAGAGAGTTCACTGATGGCTTGTTCAATTTCTTTTTTGCTGAAATGGGGTTATTTAAATATTTAATTTCCGTTTCTCCTGCAAAGGGGAAATTTATATTATTCTAAATATTAATCCATTTCCATTTAGATTGTCAAATTGTCATATACTAGGGCAAAATAGCTCCAAGTTTTTAACTTTAATTTATTCCTCATTAGTGGTGAATTGGCCTTTTTTATTTTTGATACTTTGAAATTTGGTTTCCTTTTTTTAATCAACTTAACCAGATTTTAAAATGTATTTTACTGATTTTTCATTAAACTAAATTCATTCTATTTATTCAATAGTTTTCTTTGTATTTTATTAAGTTCTCCTTAGATTTTCAGAATTTCTGATTTGGTATTTAATTGGGGATTTTTAATTTGCTCTTTATCTAGCTTTTTTAGCTGCAAGGAAAATTTATTGAATTTCTGTTTCTCTATTTTATTCATTTAAGACTTTAGAGATATAAAATGTCCCCTAATAATTGGTTTAGCTGTATCCTACTGGTTTGGTATGTTGTCTCCTTATTGTCATTGCCTCTGATGAAATTTTTAAAGATTCCTATGATTTGTTTTTTGATCTATTCATTCTTTAATATTAAGATATTCAGTTTTAAATTGATTTGTAGTCTATCTTGCATCAATCTTTATTTCATGTGATTTTTATTGATTCATAATCTGAAAAATGATGCATTTAATATTTCTGGGTTTTGGTAATTGAATGTGAGGTTTTTGGTACAATACATGGCCAATTTGTGCAGGTGCAATGTACCGTAGAGAAAAAATTATATTACTTTCTATCCCCATTTAATTCTCTCTGAGATCTATATCTAACTTTTCTAACATTCTAATCACATCCTTATTATCCTTTCTAAAAATTTTGTGGTCAGATTTATCTAATTCTGAGAGAGGAAAGTGAAGTTTTCCCAGTTGCATAGTTTTGTAGTCTGTTTTCTGGTAATTCATTTAGCTCTTCTCTAAGAATTTGGATGCTAGTTCACTTTGGCAACACATATACAAAAATTGAAACATACAAAGAAGATTAGCATGGTCCCTGCACAAGGATGACATGAAATTCGTGAAGTATTCCATAATTTTTAGGATTATTCCCTTTAATTTAGGGGAAAAAACTGATATCTTATTGTCTGATCTTACTATCTCTTTTACTTTATGTTTCTTTCCATAAGGATGTGATTTCTCTCTGATCACATTCAATTTGCATCAATGTATACCATGGAAACAATGCTAAAGACTGACAAATTGTCTTTTGTAGGGGATGGGGGAGGGAAGTAAGTTAGGGGAAAATTGTAAAACTCAAAATAAACAAAATCTTAAAAAAAGAATTTGGATGCTATACCACTTGAATTATACATGTTTAGTATTGAAATTACTTCATTGCCTATGATATCTTTTAGGAAGATGTAATTTCCTTCCTTATCCCTTTTAATGAGATCTATTTTTGCATTTGCTTTGTCTGAGATAAGGATTGCTACTCCTGCTTTTTTCACTTCAGCTGAAGCATAATGAATTCTGTTCTAGCCTCTGTATATATCTTTCCTGCTTCAAATGTGTTTCTTGTAAACAACATATTGTAAAATTCTGTTTTTTAATCAGTTCTGTAATCTGCTTCTGTTTTATTGGAGAGTCATTCCATTCCCATTCACAGTTATAATTATTTTTACCCTCCATCTCATCTCCCCTCAGTTTATACTTTTCTTTCTTCTTTCACCCTATCCCACTTCATCAGTGTTTTTGCATCTCAAATCTGCTTCCCTCAGTCTGCTCCCTTTCTATTAGCAGTCCTCCCTTTCCTTTCCCTTTCACTGTCTCCCTTCCTTCCCTTCTCTCAATCCCTCCTTTCCTTCTCTCCCTTCCTCTCCTAATACATGAAGACTAAGATACATTTCTAAACCAACTGAGTGTATGTTGTTCCCTCTGAGCCATCTCTGATGAGATTAAGATATAATCAGTTTTTATGTCCTCCCTTCTTTGTCTCTATTGTAATAGGTCCTTTGCACCCATTATGCCTCCCCCTTCCCTCACCTCCTGACAATTCATTTTAAAGTATTAATTTTTTTAAGCATCTCACCAAAATGAACTTATTTCTTTACCCCTCTAATTCTCAAGAGATATGAGAATCTCTCTCCCTTATAAGGATGTAACTGAGTTAATATTATTGAATAGCAGGGGCAGCTAGGTGGTATAATGGATAAAGCACCTGCCCTGGAGTCAGGAGTATCTGGGTTCAAATCCAGTCTCAGACACTTCATAATTACCTAGCTGTGTGGCCTTGGGCAAGCCATTTAACCGTTTGCCTTGCAAAACCCTGAAAAAAATATTATTTAATAGCAGTCTTTTTCTTCTCCCCTCTTATTATGCATCTCTTGAGACCCCCCTGTTTGAAAAAATCAAATTTCCTGTTCAGCTCTGGTCTTTTCATCACGAAAGTTTGAAAGTCACCTATTTCATTAAAAGTCCATCTTTTCCCCTGAAATAATATGTTCAGTTTTGCTGGGCAATTTATTCTTGGTTGTAATCCAAATTCCTTTGACCTCCAGGACCTCTAATCCTTTAATATTGATACTACTGGATCCTGTCACCTTGGTATAATATGAATTCCTTTTTTTCTGGAAGTTTATAAGATTTCCTCTTTGATCTGATAATTCAATATTCCTTGATGTTTTCATTTTGGGATCCCTTTCAAATGATTGGTTGATTCTTTGAATGCCTATTTTGCCTGCTTGTTCTAGTATCTCAGAGCAGTTTTCCTTGCTCATTTATTAAAAGATGCTGTCCAGGCTCTTTTTTTTTTATCATATACTTTCAGGTTTTCCAATAATTCTTTTTATACAAATATTTATTTAAAGCAATGGGGTTAGGTGAGTTGCCCAAGGTCACACAGCTAGGCAACTATTAAGTGTCTGAGATCATATTTGAACTCAAATCCTCCTGATTTGTGGGCCAGTGTTCTGTCTACTGTGCCACCTAGCTGCCCCCCCAGTAATTCTTTTTTTTTTTTGCAAGGCAATGGGGTTAAGTGGCTTGCCCAAGGCCACACAGCTAGGTAATTATTATGTGTCTAAGGTCAGATTTGAACTCAGGTACTCCTGACTCCAGGGCAGGTGCTCTATCCACTGTGCAACCTAGCCACCCCACCCCAGTAATTCTTAAATTACCTCTCAACCTATTTTCCAAGTCAATTGTTTTCTAATGAAGTATTTTAAATTTTTCTATTTTTTCATCTTTCTTACTTTGTTTAACTAATTCTTGATGTCTCATGAAGTCATTAAGCCTTCATTTGCTCCAATCTATTTTTCAAGGTTTACTTTTCTTCATTTAGCTTTTGCATCTCCTTTTCTATTTGATTATTTTATTTTTCATTTGCCCAATTGTACTTTTACAGAATTGGTTTCCTCCTGTCAATTTTTGTTCTTCATTTTGCAAGATATTGAATTTCTCTTGCATTTCTTTTCCAAATTTTTCTATTTGATTTTTTAAATCCTTTTTGAGCTCTTCCAGAAATCTTTTTGGGCTAATTCATTCTCCTTTGCAACTTCAAATGTAGTGGTTTTTCTGCCATTCTCTTTTGAAGTGGCATTTTAAACATGCTTATATAGACCCTGTTTTTCTCTGACCTTTCTTACACATTTTGAATTTGTTATTGAACACTATCCCAAGGTACTTTTGTTAAGAGAGGGTTCCACTTGCAAACCTTTGGTATTAAGAATTTTGGAGGCCTGTTCACTGGCTTGAGACTGATAGGGGAATTAGGAAGGGAGAGCTTTCTCACCAGACTATCTATGCTGGGAAAGCCAGCTGCCCACTCCTTAGTCATCCATGTTGAAAAATACCTTAAGCTTGCTCTCTGGGTCATCTGTTTTGGAGCACAAGTAGCTTGTTCACTGAGTTAGACATTCTGGATTGGAAATACTAGGATCTTGCCATCTGGACTGGACCATCTAGTCCAGTAGCACTGGCTGAATGGGAGTCTGGGGAACTTGCATTGGAGTTCTTCCAACTGTCCTGTTGAGCTAAGCTCCCACATTTGAGAACCTCTGGTTGGTCCTTGTCTTGCCTATCAGCCCATACAATGGTTTTCTATTCCTTTCCCTGTATCCACTCATATTCCACCCAAGACAGGTCTCACTGGACTCCACTCATTTGTAGATTCTGTTGCTCAAAAATATGTTTAGAGACTTTATTAATGTTGTTTCTGAGGGAAACTGGGAGAGATTAAGAAAGTTCCTTCCTTCTCTCTGTCATCTTGTCTCCTCCCCGAAGGAGCGCATATTCTAATGAGGAAGTCCATAAAGATGGAACTTTCAGTTGCAAGTCCAATGGAAAGGTACAATAGTCCTTAGGGTATAGCAAAAAATAGATGGGAATGCCTTACTGTTATTTTAAAGGATAAAAATATCAATTTTTTATATAAAACAGTTTGAAATACTAAAGAATTTTGTGACAAGAACTTCCCTTTCTGGGACTTTAGAGGTGCTTTAGCACCTGAACTAGCATTTCCATAGGAGTTGCTTCTCAGGATGCTGGCTGATGATATTGTGTTGGAAGAGACAGTCTTTCTAAGGCTCTTGGATTTAATGAACTAGATAGTCCTTATCGTAATTTGAGGGAAGAAGGTTGTTGCTGGTAGTTTGCTGGTGTATAATCTGCTTCCTATTTCTCCCATAGAGAAACTTTCTACCTTAGCTAATGCTGTCCAAAAAATTTTTTGCACATTATTTTTTGCATTTTTTTTTGGTGGAGGGGGATCAAGACCCCAAAGCACAAATCTATTGCTGTTTGCCCTGGGATGTATTTAGGGGGGGAAAAATCTATCTCTTTGGAAAGAAGAATTTTCTGTTTTGAAGGTTGGGTCTATTCAATAGTCTTTCCATTTTCCTTCTACAGTTCATCTTATATATATAATTTCTTTTGATCTTCCTTTTAAATGGATTGATTAGTTGATTTATCTTGGAAAATAATGACTGGCAAGGTCAAATATTCTCTTTCTCCTTCTTTTCTGTTCTTCTAGGTTAAGATTAAGTAAGAAAAGCATTCATAGTTTCTATTTCACAGGAAGAGGGAGTGCAAAGGCATATAAATTGAACCTGAAAACAAATTCATTGATCACATTCTATTCTATCCATTAATACCCTTGTACAAGTCTTTATTATCACCTACCTAGAAGATTGTTACAAATTATTAAATGGTCTTTTCACTTCCTCCTCACCAATTTTTAATACACACTATTACCAGAATAATCTTTCCATTTAATAATATTATTTCTCTCCCAAAAAATCTTTAGAGGTTTCCTATAACCTACTGGTTAAAGCTCAGACTCTAAAAATGCTTCACTGTACTGCCATCTTTCCTTTCTAGTCACATTTCACATTCTTCTTTTTGTATTCTCCCCTTCAGCTGAACTGAACTATTATTTAAATTCCAAACACACCCTGTGCTTTGTTTTGAATTCTTACTCTGGAATCCAGATCAAATGCCACACTATTCATAAAACTTCAACCAGCAGGAGGTACTCCATTGGAAAGGTATTAGAACATTTTGTTTTACTCCTCTTTTGCACTTATTCTGTAATTTTGTGTAACAGAGATCTCTTTCCTCACTAAGCTACAAAACATAAATTCTACAAGAGTAGGTCTTGGGGTCATCCAGGTGGTGCAGTAGAAAAAAGCACCAGCCCTGAAGTCAGGAGAACCTGAGTTCAAATCTGACCTTAGACAAAGATTGCCTAGCTGACCTTAGGCAAGTCACTTAATCTCATTATCTCATTGCCTTAAATAGATGAAACTAAAAAAAAAAAAAGTAAGTCTTGGACCTTATATAAATTTTGTTTGTCTTGTGGAATTATTAGTCTCTGGAAACCTTTATTAACAAACTCAAATTTGCAAACCTGTCCTGAGGCTGAGCTTGATAAGCAAGCAAGTAAATTTGCCTAACTGATTATATCTCACTGGCTCTTGACAGTACTTTACATCCATCTACTCAGATATCTTGGGACATCTTGTCAGCTGCCCAGTCTCTACAAGTTCTATCTATGTCTTCCCATCCCCCTACATTTTCATCTGGGAATTATTTAAAAAAAACCAAACAATTATCACTTCTTTTGTTAAAAAAATCGATTATATTTTATTATTGACACCAAATTTCTTCCCTTCTACCTCCTCCTGCCCCATTAAGGCAAACATGTGTGCACAATTAAACAAAACAATTTACCACATTATCTGTGTATATGTGTACATACTCACATGTGAGCATATATGCATATATATATTTGCCTTGTAAGACAAAAACCATGTGCAAGATAAGTATATATATAATATATATATAAAGTCTCTATATATTGATTTGCATTTATGCAAAAGTAACATGTCTCCTATATAGGCATATATGCACATTATGATATATATTATCTATTGATATGTATATATTTATTATATGCCATTTATATTGGCATATATCTTTATATCTGAAGCATAAATACACACATAAGGCATATATCTTTGTATATATTTATATATGTGTGCACATATTGGCACATATGTATATATTTTCATTTGTTTATACTTATGAATACATACATGTATATGCTTCATTCTGTTCTCTGGGTTCATCAACTGTTTATTTGGAGGTAGGATAGCATGTTCATCAAGAGTATTTTGATTAGAGTTGATTAAAGTTTCTAATAATCTTTGAAAATTGTTTTTCTTACATTAATCTTATTATTATATATGTTGTACTTCTTGTTCTAGTCATTTCACTTTGCATCAGTTCATAGAGGTCTTCCCATATTTCTCTGAAACAATCTTCATCATTTCTTACACCCTAGTAAATCTATCACACTGATATATCATAACTTTTTTCAACCATTCCCCAGTATTACCATTGCTTTCTAAAGGTCATGAAAATGAATTGCTGCAATGTTCCTCTAACAATTCCTGTGACTCCCCAGACAAAACCTCTCTTCTCTGGTCACCAATATCCATTAAAATGGAATCTACTTGAGGGCATGTACTCCTTCACTTTTGTAATTGTATGCTTAACACTTAGCACCATGTCTAACTCATAGTAGATTCTTATAAAATCCTTTTTCATTTATTTATTTATTCATTCAAACATCATGTATTAGTGATATTTAAGAAAAAAAATTAGGATAGTCAAATATTTCACTTGGACTTTTTTTTTTACCAGATTCCCCTAGATGCTGATTACCAAAGGATACAACAGAGGAGAAAATTATTTTATTGCTAGTTCTGATGCTATTGGTCTCGCTTTGCAAAGTGAGGAATGGACAACATATTGCCAAAGTCAGTAATAATGTATTGCCAGGAATGCATTCCATCACTGCTTTAAGAGATTATTCTAAGGACCCCCACATTTCCTCCACCCAGTATGAAACCAAAAGGTTAACAAGTATCAACAAGAAATATTTTCATCGTTTAAATGCTTCCACTTTAGAAAAGGAAGCTATTTGCTTGAAGATGCCTAACTACCTTACCCTTAAATAGAAGCTTAAACCATCCTATGTTAAATTATGCCAAATTTCATCTCTGAGTAAGTCACTAGGTCAAATCAAGAAACTGGGAACAGATCCCAGAAATGCTGATTACACTAGATTCTAAATATCTCCTTTGGGCTTCAATCCACATTTCCTGGCCTAGTGCTCTGTCTTCATTCTGTAGACTGGTAATGGTGATCCTGTTGTTTTTTCTGTTGCATGCTTTTTCAAGATGCAACAGAAATTTAGAGCCAGACAGTATGAAGGGTCTCATAAATTGTCAAGTTTAGCCTCCTCATTTATATATGAGAAAATATAGGTCAAGTGACTTGCCCAGGGTCACAAACTGATGGAACTGGTTCTCAGGCCAACTTGTTTTCTCCTACATGACAACTTTTCTAAATTTTCATTTTATTTTATTTTGAGTTCCAAATTTTCTCCTTTCCTATTGCCCATCCTCCACATATTGAGAAGGCAAGAAATATCATATTATTATACATCTGAGATAATCATGTGAAACATATTTGCATATTAAGTAGGTTTTTTAAAAAAGGAAGAAAAATAAAGCAAAATTAATGTCCTTCCCTCTGTACTCAGAGTTCAACAGTTCTCTCTCCAGAAGTAAATAGATTGTATACAATGTTCTATTGATTCTACTGACTTCACTTTGTATCAGTTAGGATAAATTTTTCAGTTTTTTCTGAAACCATTTTATTCATCATTTCTTACAGACCAATAGTATTCCATCATGATCATATACCACAGCTCAGTTCAGCCATTCCCCAAATAAAAGATAGTTCTCAAATTTCAATTCTTTACCACCAAAAAAGAATTGTTAGAAATTTTTAATACATTTTATAATTTTTTTCCTTTTATCTCTTTGAGATGTCCTTCATTCTTAAAGAGGAACAAAATTGACATCACTATATTAAGAGCCACGTTACAGTGTGTGGCTCAGGACTGCAAACTCAATTGAGATCTAGTTCTTCACAACAAAAAACAGGAATTCACTCCATTTTCCAGTACAGAGTCTGCTTAGTCAGTGGAGTCCCTCAAAGCTGTTTGCCCAGCACATCCTGATTAATATTCACCATGTTGAATCTACAAGGATGATATTGAATGAATGTTATACTAAATAACTAAAAGGGGAGCAGAACAGAATGCCCCTAAAAACAAGAAGAGTCCAGAGATTCATCAGAGGATAGATATTTCTCCCAGCATATTCAGAAATGTTTGACTCTTGACAAGATGAAAAGCAACCAGGAATCTAGCTATACAGCTGAAGGAAAATACAAAGATGACCCAGTTGATCTTCACCTTAATATCGAACAATGTCAAAAACATAAAGAATGAGCTCTTAAATGAGATAAGTCAATAGAATCAATGAATTTCTGAGATTCAAGCTACTCAAGGAAAGACCAACTGAAAAAAACTGAAAAAAACTCACAAAGGATCCAGAAAAACAGAAGCAGCATGGGATCAGTCATGCTGGTTGTCATCCTCCTCCCAGTCATCACAGTCTTACAAAGCAGAAAAGTACAGTGTGAGAGTGAGAAGAGTGGAAAGAGAGCACCAGAAGCTTTGATAGATCTTATCTGGGCACCAAACATTTTGTGGATCTAAGTGAGAGAGGAGTCAGAACTCAAGGGACCTTTCAATTTTGAGTTAGAGGAAGAGGCTGGGGCAGAAACAACTAAAAAAAAATCATTTTTTCCCTCCATTTTTTTTAGGTTTTTGCAAGGCAAATGGGGTTAAGTGACTTGCCCAAGGCCACACAGCTAGGTAATTATTAAGTGTCTGAGACGAGATTTGAACCCAGGTACTCCTGACTCCAGGGCCAGTGCTTTATCCACTACCCCACCTAGCTGCCCCTTTGTCCTTTGTTTTTAAAAGAGATTCCAACATCATGGAGTCAATGCCATGACAAGGGCATGACCTGGATTTGAGTGAGGGGCTGTGCTTAGTCACCAGTCTCTCTTTCTCCTCCAGAGCCATCTGATTCCAATGACCAGATATGAATCAAGA
This sequence comes from Macrotis lagotis, assembly GCF_037893015.1. Lineage (NCBI taxonomy): Eukaryota > Metazoa > Chordata > Mammalia > Peramelemorphia > Peramelidae > Macrotis > Macrotis lagotis. The sequence goes on along the minus strand of NC_133662.1, from coordinate 143,363,775 downwards.
TGACTGGAGATGGCCTTGAATGGGAGGCAATGAGGATAAAGTGACTTGCCCAAGGTCACACGGCTAGTAATAGTCAAGTGTCTGAGGCCAGATTCAAACTCCTGTCCTCCTGGCTCCAAGGCCAGTGCTTTATCTACTGCTCTACCTAACTGCCCCAGAAGCTACTATACTGGCACAAACAGCAGTGGCAATAATGAGTTTCAGAAGAGAACCCAGATATACACCCTAAAGCAGAAAAGTATTATCTGTATGATGACTGAGAGGGTAAAAGCAGTGAAAGTGAGTGAGGTGAGGCCAGGGCCAGGGCAACTTTCTATGGGGAAGGGGCAGGATCATATTCCAGAAAACCAGAAGCAGTTCCAAGTGAGACCTTGATAATTTTAGTGGAGAAGAAGGTGAAACTGAAATAGAAAATAGGGATAGAAAATTGAGAAGAGGACAATTTGCAGGCAAATGTTAAATAAAGAGTCCTTGGAAGACACCCCAAGAGAGAGAAACATTTGGCATTGGCTGGGGAGATGTTCCAGAAAGACTGAAAAACTGGAGAGGATTCACTAAAATACACCCCTAAGGCCCCCAACCCACTCTTACCTGAGACCAGGGGGAACCATCCTTGGCTGTCTTCTCAGAGATATCTGTATAGGCTGGCTAAGGAAGGACCCAACTTTCCACTCTTAACCAGAGTAGGGCATTTGGTTGTTTCTTGTTTGTATGGGAGTGGGGTGGAACATAGACTATGAGAACTTGTTTGGATTTCAATCTGTGTCCCATTTTGAACTGTCTATTTTTTAATTTAAATTTTAAGAAAGACAGACATAGAAATACTGCTTCCCTCCCCATCTCTCTCTTTGCCCTCTCCAGCATCAGATAGTTATACTATTTTTGTCCCTTCACCTTGATCATTTCTATAGTTCATTAGGTTTTACTTGAATGATTTATGTTGGGGGGGGAGTATAATGTTTGTTTCAAGTCCTCCAGCAAAGAAAGAAAAAAAAAGCACGAGAAAAAATAAAAGTACAGTATGTCCGATGGTGACTGATCAGACCAATATGAGTTTGAAATATTCTACCACAGGTCAGGTACAAATAGTTCATATGAATATTTGGATGGTAAATGTTTCTAAATTTGCTTATCCTATGTTTCTTTTAAACTATTGTACTGCAATTCTGTTATAGAACACAGCACTTTTTTTTTGATGAGGCACTCCATTCTGGTAGTCCTTTGCCAGAATCTCCCATGTCACACAATTAATTTCAGAGTTCTTCAGAAAGGCCTTGAGAGTATTCTTATACAACTTCTGACCATTATGTGAGCATTTCCCTTGTGTTAAGTTCTCTGTAAAATAGTCTTTTGGGCAAACATATATTTATCATTCAAATAACATGGTCAATCTCTGCAGTAAAATTTAAATCCTAAGCAGTTTATCTTGAGAAAAGACCTCAGGGTTGGTACATTATATTGCCAGGTGACCCTTAGAATCTTCCTAAGATAATTCATAATGAAGTGATTCAGCTTCCTGGCATTTCAGTGTTGACTATCCACATTTCACAGACATTCAGCAATGACATCAGCACTATGGTACTGTAGACCTTCAGTTTGGTAAGCAGTCTAATACTTCATTTCTCTCACACTTTGCTTTGAATCTTCCCTAACATTGAACTATCTTTGGCAATGCATGCAGCAACATTTATGGGTACATATTGCCAAAGTAATTGGACTTATCCACAATGTTCAGAATTCTCTTTGATATTCTTTGGAATATAGTCAGTCCTAGTTCTGGTTTTGCTAGGTCTTTTGAATGTATTTCCAAATTGTTCTCCAGAATGGTTGAATCAGTTCACAATGCTACCAATAGTGCCTTAGTAAACCCATTTTCTACGTCCTTTCCAGTATTAATGATTTCCTTTTTCTGTATGAGACAACTTCCTGCTTCTTAGTATATGTAATAGAATTATGTTTTTCCAGTTTTTTGTCATTTTTGTTTATTTGGTTTTGTTTGTTGCTGTTCATCTTTTTTGGGAGAAGAATCAAGAAGTGAAATGAAATTCTGAGTCTTTAGTAACTCATCTCTCATATTACAGTATATAGCAAATTTGGAGATTTTGCAATAGAGATAACCACAAACTTTTATTATAGATGGAATGTAAAAGTAATTTGACCAAAATTTAAAACTATCTGTTAAAAGGAACTAAAACCAATTATATTGCCTATTTTGTAGCATTGTTAGGAAGAAAAGAAAGAGTAATAATTCCTGGGAGGAAACATAGTGTCCTTGGATGTCAGTACCCTGAGGCAAAGCATTGTTTGCTCTGTTCCAGTTGAGATTCTGGGAAAAGTGTCTGGGAATTATAGATCACTGTGTAAAGTGAACCATCATTCTTATTGCTTATATTGTAAGAAAGATATTTGTTTACATGCTGGTATTTTCAGATATGCCCCCAATAGAAGATAATCCCCTTGAAATCAGGGAATTGCTCAATTTCAACTTGGCACTCCTGGTACCTGGTACAGTAGGTGATATAACAAGAGCTTAGTAAAGGCTTGTTGATTAATTAACTAAGGTTCAGGACCTCATATTAATTGATAGCATTTGTAGCATCATGTTTGAATGTAAAATATAAACATGGGCATGCATATGTGTATGAGCCTCCCTGCTCACATTCTTTAGGATTCATGATTAATCAGCCAATTAAGACACATACACTATATATATATATATAATATACATATATATGTGTGTGTGTATGCATTTAAATGTGTTTATCTATGAATATAGTTTATCTAGAAGTCTATTTATAGAATTATAGAATTTGTATGTTTGGCTGATCTCCTCTTCCATCTGGATTCATGTGGGTCTAAACCTGGTCACATATATGGCTGCTCCCTTTCCCTTTCCTTTCCCCCCCCTTCTTAAATGTCTTTGTTATCAGCCTTTGTGAATATTTAGTAACTTATTAACACTCTATAGAAATCTTTCAAAATTCCCAAAATCATCTGTCTTCTCTCTTTCTCTGCATTTCACTCTTAAAGGCTATATCAAATCAACTGAAACAAATCCTTCCTCACCAACTAAGAATTTTCTCAGCCTATCAGGAATTGTATCCCTTTACACATACAGTATACATCACAAAAGTGTCCCTTAGGAAAACTGCCCACCTCACTTGGGTAATTGTGAAATCTAAGCTTTTCTTACTTTCTTGGATCATAATTTGAGTTTTTACCCCAAACCCAATCTGATCTTTAAATTTCCCCTTTTCCTGAGGACATTTCCCTTCAATGATTTCTCTCTTCTCCAGTCTTGAAGAAGGTATATCAAGCTATCATTCAAATACTTCTAGGCTAAGATTCAGAGGAATTCAGAACAACAACTGCTCCCCAATCACTCTGAAGATGGAGAGCAGCCCTCAATTTTCCCCTGCCACTTATCCCCTGTTGCCAAATGCAAGTACCCCCCCAAAAATCTTTCACAAACAGCTAGAAAACTTCTTTATCAAAAAATCTAGCAAAAAGAAATAAAAAAATTTATACAGTTTAGAATATGCCAAGAATACACAGCAATAAATAAGTTGAGGACAAGATAATATCCCAGCTAAAACCAAAGAAGTGTAAGATCTCACATGTGGGGAATTAATTCTCAGCAGTCTCTAAGACTGAAGGTGCTAGATATAATGGGATAAGACAAAGAAAATCAAGACAACATCAAATATATATCTGTAACTCCAGGATTCTTGTCCACTAATCAAAAGAAGTCAATTGCTACCCTTTACCTTCCCTCATGGTTTGCTCTGGGTTCATGATTCTTGAATGATCTGTTTGTTTAACCAGGTAACTAGGCTACCAGTACCTCAGTTCCAGTCCCATCTCACATTCTAAAGAAGAATATTGTTCTTGACTCTGGTCTAAGGGGTCACTCCCCAGGAGAGGAGGAGGAGGAAGTAAAAGGGGCACCCAGAATGCAACATGAACCAGGTATGGAAACAGTTTTATTCTCACATACAGTAAAAGACTGACTATATAACTACAATTATTCAAAGATTTTTTTTTATTTGAAAGATTTTAAGGGAACTTTGTAGTGACATTCACAATAGAAGTATTCATTAGCTATTTTATATTGCACTTGTCTTGAAAACAGCTTGCTCTAAATGAACTCTTTTCTTTGCACTGGTTTGACGTTTTGTGGTGAATTACTCCCAAATTCCACTACTTCTGTCACTATTGCCACTGAAATTACCCGAATAGTAGACACACAACTGCTTAGGTGTCAAAGAAGAAGAGAAAATACTAGTTGCATTTTGATGGGAAAGAGAATTTTAGCTGAAACTTAAAGAAAACCAGGCAATCTTACAGGCAGAGTTGAGGATGTAGAGCATCCTAAGAATGAGAACAGATACAGATATATTGTTATCCAACAAGGGGGACTTGTTTTTTGGAAAGAAATAATTCAGGCAATACAAGACAAGGCTTGCTTAGGAGGCCATGTACTCATGAGGCTACTGTGAAGCTCAAATGTGATCATATAAAGTGTTTTATGAACCTTAGAGTATTAGTTCATTTATGTTTTCTTCCTTAGTATTGCCTTAGTCATAGTCATTCAGCTGGCTGAAATTATCAGAAGCCTCTACCACCAATGAATAAAGATGGACTATCCTGAGAGCACTATACTTGTGATCCAATTTTTTGATTATCACATATATATCCTAGGACATGTGTGTGTGTGTGTATATACATATATATATATATATATATAGTATACATATATATCAATATACACATGTAACATATAGATATTTTATGTATTCATAGATATTATATGAAGATGTTTTTATATTTAGATATACATCATATGCAGCATATATATATGTGTATATATACATGCCTATACAACATATATATAGCACATATAATACAATATAAAAACACATATACCTATGTATATGCATATACAAACATTTGTATATATACTGTGTATTCATATATATATATATATATATATATATATGTACATTCCTATAGATATACACATACATATTTAAACCATTGACTGGCACAGGTATTCATACATGTATATATTTTCACATTTCAGTTAGTATCCCTGATGCTTGGTGTTCTTTTGCCCTGATAAAACACACTTGGTCTAAAGTTGACCCCATTTATATTTTCAGAAGTATGCTTTTTCACTGGCCAATGGATGGATCCATATCTATGATAACGTAAGGTAGTCAACATTCTGAGTTTTACTATGACAAGAAGCTATCCATTGTCTTTTTCCTTATTACTTAAAGAATAGAGAGTTTGTCTTGTCAGGAAGACAGGCTCAAATCTTATGGCACACACTATGAACAGGGTGACTGGGAAATTACTTAGTCACTCTGAATGTCTCATCCTTCAACCAGAAAGAGGAAATAATAAACATCTAAATCCTAGGGTTATTGTGAAGCTCAAATGTGATCACATAATGTAAAGTGTATTATGATTCTTAGAATACTATTTCCATTTATTAATATTTTTTCTTCCTGAGTAATAATTTAGTCATAGACATTCAGCTGACTGAAATCACCAGAGGCTTCCACCCACCCATGAATAAAGATGGACTAAAATCCGTGAGATTTTTGGCAGGATTCCTGAAAATGGATGAATCTTAGAGGACATTCCCCAGGATTTGTTGATTTTCTTTGACATGCAATTTCTCACTCTAATTCTTTGAAGTGCAAATATTATCTTTCTCTGGAAATTATGTCACAAAAGACCTTTAACATTGTACTAATTAGACATTTAGGGATATGATTAAAAATAAAATTAGTAATAAGTAACCACTTTTTTTTGCAAGGCAAATGGGGTTGAGTGGCTTGCCCAAGGCCACAAAGCTAGGTAATTATTAAGTATCTGAGACCGGATTTGAACCCAGGTACTCCTGACTCCAGGGCCGATGCTTTATCCACTGTACCACCTAGTCACCCCTAAGTAACCACTTTTAATGGAAACTAAAGGCAAAGAATTTCTTGGAAAGACTGAGAAGTTCTAGGAAAGGAAGAAACTGATGTCTATGAACCATACACAAAGATTGCTCATCTCTGGAGAAGTTGCTGCTAATTTGACCAGGAGAAAGATTAGCTCAAATGGTCTCTTCCTCTCTCTGCTTTCCTCAAGCAGGCTCTTACTTTGCTTAGAGGGAGAAATAAGAATGTAATGGAAAGCCAGACTGGATATTGAGTCAAAAAGGAGCTGGCCAGAGTTTTGGGGAAAAAAAAGAGAAAATGCACAGCTGCTCACATGAGTTTACAGGATGAAGATGAGGAGTTACTTTGTAAATGGACTGGTATTTCCTGGGCATGTCTTGATAGATTTTTAGGTCTTCCCGTAGTCCTTTATGTTTCACTATTTATATTTGGCAGTTGTAAGGCTACATAAACCTTGTGTTTTCATCCTCTGTATCTAGCAGCCGGTGGAACCTAATCTAGATAAACTCTTCTAATGTACATTCTTTAATTCTCACTACATTCCCTGGCCCAGTTTTCCATACTCCTGGCTCTGGTTAATATTGATTCATTCTTTGTACTGGTTGAAGTGTTCCGGATGGAAATCATTTACACCACAGAAAGGAAGGCAGAAAAGGGGCATCTCCCTCAGTTTCCAGACTTTATGCTAAGGAAGAACTATTAGTGCCTTTGAATACCATTAGCAGGTGGCAGCAGAACTAAACACTAGTTGGGGCATATGTGTGACAGGCCGTCAGGAAGTGATTTGTATCCAGTATACATTATGGGAGAAAATCCAAAAGAAACAAAATATAATTCTTTTCCTCTATGAACTGATAATCCAGATGGTGAAGACAAATGAAAAGTGAAAAAGACAAAAGAATATATTCACAGAAATATTTACGCTATTTTAATAAACAATGACAAGTATATACATTGTGACACTGCCCTTCTGGTTATTCCAGCAATAAGACACTCTGTTTTTCTCCATTAGTATATTTTCTTTTTTTTTTTTTTAATTTTCAAGGCAATGGGGTTAAGTGGCTTGCCCAAGACCACACAGCTAGGTAATTATTAAGTGTTTGAGGCCAGATTTGAACTCAAGGACTCCTAACTTCAGGGCAGGCGCTCTATCCACTGTGCCACCTAGCTGCCCCCCCATTTGCATATTTTCTTTGCCCTTTTCTCATGCTCTTCTTCCTCTCAAACTTGTTTTCTTTAAGTTTCAATTAAAATCACATCATCTACAGGAAGCCTTCCCTAAAACCTCTTAGTTGAGTAGTTTTTCCCTCTTTTTGTTCCTGTTTTTTTCCTTTATATATCTATAATACATATACATATATGTGAATATATTTATACTATATATATGTATATATATATACACTACACACACATGTATATATATATATGTATATATATATATATATATATATGTATATATAAAACTTTTACATATTTGCAAGCAATATCTCCATTACATTACAAGTTCCTTAAGAGCAATGACTGGCTTTTGCCATTTTTTGTATCCCTAGGGCTTACTTAAAACATTTACTGGCACATGGTAAATACTTAATCAATACTTGTTGAATTACATTGAATTGAAATGTAGAAAGAACTTAGATAAAAGGAACACAGAATATGGGGATAGAAAATTTGCCCAAGATCACAGAGCAGGATTTGAACTCAAGTCTCTGACTCTAAATCCATATACTATCTATTTGACCATGGATGAGTAAAGACCATGTCAACTAATCTAAGTTTTCCCACCTATAAAGTAATAACATTTCCTTTATTTACCTTAGAGGATTGTGATCAAAATTCTAGACCTTAGAGTACTATATAAAATCAACCACTCTTTTTTGCAACTTTCAATTTTATTGATGTGTGCTTTGTAACACTACATAGATTTACAAATAGCTCCCACTTCATGAACAGTCTTATTATAGTAAAGAAAAACAATCCAATAAGTTAACATTAGAATAAATTTATCTGAAAGATCATGAAACATTTCACAGTTGTGGAACACTATTAAAATAACAAAAAAATCTATTTTCTCCTCCTATAATTTTTTACTCTATTTAAAAAGGAAAGAAAAAATGATTTTCTTGTCCTAACCTTCCCAGAAAACACACATACACACAAAAATTGAACACACAAACATATAAATATGTGTGTATATACATTAAAAAACATATGAGTGTATATATAACATATCCATATAGCATATGTATGTGTGTCTCATTCTGCTCCCTAAATCCTTCATCTCTTGAAATGGAAAAGCATATTTCATCATCAGTCCTCTGTAAACATGAATGGTCATAATAATCATATTGATAATAGTTCTTAGAGCTTTTAATGATTTACATTGATGTCTTAGTATAAATTATTCTCTAAGTTTTCATTTCATTCTTCATAAGTTTATATAAATCCCTAAAATGATTAATTTTGGTAATATTGATGCTTTATACCTTATATTGTTCAGTTCTCATTTCATTCTGCATTAGTTCATAGAAGTTTTCAAATGTTTCTTTGAAATCACCTATTTCCTCATTTCATATGACATTAATGATACATTGCATTCATATACCACAAGTTATTCAGTCATTCTTTAATTGTTGGACATTCCTTAATTTTCAGAGGGTTTTTATATTTTTAACCACTTCAAAAATGGCTTCTGTGAATATTTTGGGGAGAGGGTTTGCAAGACAATGGGGTTTAATGAAATTCCAAGGTCACTCAGCTAGGTAATTATTAAGTGTTTGAGGAGAGATTCAAATTCAGGTCCTCTTGACTCCAGGGTCAATGCTCTATCCACTGTGCCACCTAGCTGCCCCTATGAATATTTTTCTAGATAAAGAAACTCTTCTTTTTAAAAAAAAATATTTTGGGTAAAACCCAGAAGAGATATTGATTTAGCTAGGTCAGTAGGGATTAATAACTTTTTTATATATAATTATAGATTGCTTCTAGAAAATCCTATCAATTCATAGGTCCAGCCTCAGTACATTAAGACTGAATGATAATTGAATAGTCAGTAGAAAAATCTAGAAAAGTCAAAGCATAGCAAAAAGCATTCTAATTTATAATCAGTGAGACAAAGGGAAAGAAAATGTAGCCAGTACCACACAGGATAGTAGGAGAAATAGCATAGTCTGGATGGAACCTGTTTCTACAGAGAGAAAATAGAATATGAGTAAGGAAGAGGTTTAAGATGAAAACAAATTTACTCCTTTTAGAGTATGTATACAGAGGGTTCATTGGAAGGGATAGGAACATCTAGAGTAGATTTTTGACAATGGAGTAAAGGTTGATTTGGGTAGACATAAAAAAGCAGACAGACAGCATTGGGGGAAAGAGAATTGTGCAAGAGCAGCCAGAAATTCAACATCTCACCCTTTATATCTAATCATTTCCCAAGTCTTGTCAATTTTGCTTGGGCAATGTTATCAAATAATCCACACTTCTTCTATCCATTCCCATGGCTACTACACTAGTTTCTATACCCATTTTCTTTACCCCTAAGAAAATATATGCCCTTTGAGTATAGGAATACTTTTTTAAATCTTTCTATTAATTATTCCTAGTGTATTGTAGGAACTTAATACATATTTGTCATTCAGTTGAATTTGTTTATACAAACTAGAGGCTATTCATTTGTTCAGAATTCAACAGCCTTTCAATATTCAACAATTATTTTCTCTGTGCCAGGCACTGTGGTAAATAGTAGAGATAGAAAATAATAAACAAAATAGTTTCAGCTCTTAAGAATTTGATATTTTACTGTCCTATTTATATAATTGATTACATTTATA